>NW_024883730.1:0-49285 GCF_019059575.1 Amphibalanus amphitrite
GGAGAGGAAAGAAAAAGTGAGAGGAAGGATAGATAAAAACTGAGATCGAAAGAAAAAAACTGATAAAAAATAAGGTATAAGATGAAAAAGATAAGCCAAACAAGAAGAAATGGAAAGAGGATGGCTAATGAACATCAGAGTTCAGACACAAACATAGTTCGAAAGATGAGACTCTGACCATGGTTCCGTTTCTCTACTGTTTCCTTTCGGCTTCCCATGTAGCAGGTACGCACCGGTGGACACATCATGCACTGTATTACACATAGGATAAATTTTTTGCGGCTTTTCGTTGGCTTTAGACATCGCTTTTCTGAAGGCAAGGCGGCGCTGGAAAGTGAAACACGGTCCTACCAGGCGGCACCTTTGCCAAATACAGAATATTTGAGTATAATTGAGCTTATAAAAAAGAAACACACCTCATTGATCAACAAATGGCCATTGACAACATTCTGTCAAAACCCTGTCAGCCACAATCTCCGCCGACTGCAAAAACACGCTATCAGTGCGACCTTTGACCTTTGATAGTCGTGCCTTCGCTTCTGGTCCGGCTAACGAGCATCGCGCAGCGCCCCCCCCCCCCCCGAGGGGAGGGGAGGGCGCGTGACCTTTACTGACCTTTATCGTGCGAGGCCTCGCTCCACGCGTGGCGACCAATCACAGCTCCTGTCAACAGGGAAAACTGGTGAGTGAGTGTGTGTGCGTGTCGAGAGAGAGAGAGAGAGAGAGAGAGAGAGAGAGAGAGAGAGAGAGAGAGAGAGAGAGAGAGAGAGAGAGAGAGAGAGAGAGAGAGAGAGAGAGAGAGAGAGAGAGAGAGAGAGAGAGAGAGAGAGAGAGAGAGAGAGAGAGAGAGAGAGAGAGAGAGAGAGAGAGAGAGAGAGAGAGAGAGAGAGAGAGAGCGAGAGAGGCGAGGCTCATCGCCGTCGTTACTACAATACAACTACTTCCCAAAACAGCATTCACGAAGTCAAATTCCATATTATTTTGTGTAAGATAAGTATGCTTGGAATGGCACAACCCTCACTGTTAATTTCATAACCCGCGCCCCACCACTGGGGTCTGCGTATAACACGCCCTACTGGGGGGGGGGGGGCTATTCATAGCCCCCCTCCTAACTCCGAAACTACTGGGCCGATCATCAAAATTCAAACGGCGTCTGATAGCCCCGGAAAAACTGTCGAGCGAAACCTAATTTCATTGATCTCGAGGTCACCGATGACGTCACAGGTCAGGTCAAAGTAAAAATTATTAGCATTTTGGCTTGTTCACGTTTTGGGCTCTGGCCGCCGTCTTACAAGTCAGATCAGGCTCATTTTTGGTTCACACACTCGTGATCAGATGTTCTAGATACCCTGAGGGTTCCAAACTTGTACTTTGATTTTCAGGTCAAGGTCGGGTCATCACAGGTCACGAAAATATTATATCATGCCTCGGTCACGTGACACATGTTTTATGGTCCATTTAGGCCAAAGATTTCGAATTTGATGTCGTCTGTGTCATTCGAGGTCATTTTGAGTCGAATTTAGCTTAGGGTCAGGTCACTTTCAGGTCAAAAAAGGTCAAATTTTAGAGTTAAAATTTTTCAACAAAAAAGGTGTCTATTGGATGCAGTTTGAGCTCAGGAATACGATGGTGCTATTTTTATTGGCGTATGAGTTCAAATACGTTCTGAAAAATTGATTTGAAAAATTAATAATTGTGAATTTTTTGCAATAATGCGTATAACTTGGCCATTTTTGAAGATATTTAGCTAAAACTTGCCAGAGTTAGTCATAATAACGCGTTCTATCACATATATTCCGGTTTTTTCGAAAAGTCACAAACTTTTTGAAAAAAATGTAAAAATGTAAATTTTGAATTTCATTATACGAAATTTTCAAAATTTTCAAAATTTTGAAAATTTGAGATTGCAGTTTGATAGCGCAGTCTATTTTGAGTCATCTCATGCAAAGAAATTGGATCTAGCTTAAAAACTGAGCCCTTGGGAACGATTGCCGTGGTTCAATGTTTTGCGTCGAAATCGGCCGAACATGACGTCACTCTGACGTCATTTCCGGCCGACCCATGGTAGCTACGAAGTTCAAATTTTGACACAAGGTGTCAAATTGATGCAGCCGAAGGTACTGAAAGTTTGGCGTCGATACGTCAAGCGGTTTGGAAGCTATTGCAGAAAAACGGGAGGGGGGGCTATAAATAGCCCCCCTCCCCCAGTGGGGCGCGGGATAATTTCATAAAGGTGTTCAAAATGAAACGCTAAAAATATAAAAATATTCAAAAATATATAAATTTCACAAGAAAACAGAATTTGAATAAACAAACATTTAAAAAGAATGCAAGCTTAACCCACAATTTAAAACCAATTTCACTTTCCTTCCCCCAGCCAACCATGACACTGTCGCACTTTTCCCCGGCAACAATTATCCTTTAGTAAATATCACCGATCGATGCTGCCCGGGCGATAGCGGGTAGAATTTAGTGGACGATAGCCGGACCGATAGCCCTGAACGCCCCAAAGGTCATCAACTGTTGCCGTGTTCGCTGCTCCCCCGAGGCTACATCTTCAAGGCGTGCTCCAATCTCGTCTGCCAGCCCTGCCGTGTTGTCATGGCAACTGAACGGCGGCGTCCTGACGCGACAGCCCCAGGCGATGGATGAGTTGCCGTGGCAACGTTTCGACGCCGGCACTTCTGCTTGGGAAGTCGCAGAAGTTGGTATTGGAAAGTCTGAGGAATGTCCTGCACTTCATAAGATGCCGCGGCTAGTTAGAGATGGAGCTCAGCCAAAATTATGGCTTTCAATTTTATATTGACGAGTGTCCTAAATGTTATAGGGCAAGTGTTGCCTAAATCAAATAATGCAAATAAATATACGTTTAAACAAATGTTCTTAATCATTGTTACAATTTACAAAGCATACATATTGTAGCTATGTCCATGGTGGAAATATATGCATACATGATACAACTCTGCCTGGTCCAGCAATTATTCGAAGAACACTCAACCAAACAAAGAAGCAAAGTTCTTATTTCGACGCCATTGACGTCGCTCTCTTGCTATTGCAATGACAGTCCATGCGCCAGCCGCCATTATCAACCCTTGCAACAAAGTGCCAAACTACAATCCCTAAGCCAATCGTGTTTTATTCAACCTCACAAAGCAATTGATCGCAGTTGCCTCAAGGTTATCACGTGATCAAGGGTCGATTGAGGGGGTCGATGACCTCTAGGCCGATCAATGTGTGTCGCAATGTTAAAAGGGTAGGTACTAAAATAGCTGCGTCAGCTGAGTGAATGCCAATACATTCCATTCTGACAGGTATGTCATATCGATCACAAACAAAAGTGAAGCAATGGGTCGGATGACAGTGTGTGGGGTGGATTGTGAGCAATTAATTCTGTCAAACGGTGAATTGTATAGGACAATACTTATCCAAGGAGTTTGTTTCAGGTAAATATTTATCCAAAATACCTGGAACAAGAGAGCAAGAGAAATAATGTATAGGAAGTTGATAAAATTAAACGAGACTGACCTAGCGACTTTCAAATAAGAAGATTTATACTTAACATTTTCTCCAGATAATAACATCATGTTGTAGTGGGACAAAGCAACTACCATTTCATTTAGACTTTAGCCTCAAAACAATGTCAGTTGCTAGTTTTGATGCATAGTTTGGGTTCAAAACGGTGCGTCTGCAACTATCATTTTAATGACCTTACTTTATTGATGCCAGCCAAAGAAATCTGAGAGATGATTTTTTTTTTTAGAAAACCAATATACGCCATCTCTCTATTACTCTTTTTGAACCCACAACCGACACGTTCCTGAACGGCTTTCATCTTGTGTTCAAGAAAATACAGCGCTAAACTATAGAGTTCAACACGCTGACTCGATTGAATTCTTGGAGGCAATCTTCAGAACGCGCCATAGCGGCGTCTTATTCATTGATTGAATCCTGTTAGTAATAAAAAAGTATGTATAAATAACCTTATGCTCATTCTTTGCACTTTTTTGTTGAAATTGAATAATTAAACAAAATCATTGATATATTTCGGCTTGCGCCATCTTCAGAATGTACAGAAACAATTGTCGACACAAACAAACAAAATTCGATTCCATCAATCAATAAATCGTGCAGCGCTTCAATCGATTGATGATGCTCAAAGATGCCATTGCTCGCCTACAACAACCTGTTAGTAATCATTAGTTTGCAGTTCTGCTTTGATCGCGTCTGAATCCGAGCTCGACGAAATACAGTATGCAGTATGCAACCAAAACCTGCACGAAAGTGCAAGCTTTCTTTCAGAAATGCCGATAATTGGTGCTGAAAAATTGTTGTTATCCCACCTTATTCTTTATTCATAACTTTATTTGGTCCAGTAGGCAATCAATTACGGGAAAACTGCGCTACCAGCGGCAATGACCCCTCCTGGCCCGGGTCATCGCCCGACCCTGTTCTCCGGCTGCCGCTGACGCTGCTAATCTACGACCTCCTCTCACATGATTGGCTCTTTCACAGCGGCGCTGCTCCTTGATTGGTCCCAATATTGTCCTGAGTGGGCTTATCACTGAACACTAGAGGCTGATATACGTGCTTAAGGAGGACCCGAAGATCAAGCGGAGGGTGAGTAGACACGTGACAGAAATGGCCAGATATCCGTGCTGAGAGGGTCAAGGAGTGAGGGGACACGTGACTAAGCCGACCAAATACCGTGCTAAGACTGCTAAGAGGGTGGATGAGCGAGAAGAAGCACGTGCCCGTTCTCTGATGCTTAGGTAGGTATACAGAGAAGCGTTCGATGGCATGTAGGTAATTAAGTTGTTTATTTACAAAACACTCACCTAGCTTGTGATAAATAAAATTGTGAAATATTATGGCAAAATCCATCTAACCTAAACTAAAAGAAAAGTTGCTGAGGGTACCAACGCCTCTACGCAATACCATCAACATCTCACTGAAACACTACTTTCAGTCTATCATCCTTATTTCAGCCTTATTACCTATCATGATCCACATTCGCTGTGTCTCATAGCATTACAGACTACAGAGACCTACAGGCCACCCCACAGTCACCTTTTGATGTCACGCTTCAGCACGCTTCAATGCCGCAATCATCATCCATTGTAACGCTTGGCCACCTCGGGAATCTCTGAAGAATCGTATGCTGTGTTATCTAGATCTCTAGGAAACTGTGCGATTTGGAAAACAGACCTCTGGATGGGGTCGAGGTAATCTTGAGAATGTTTCTCGTATTGCCGCTTGGGTTGAAACTGAAATTGAGGTTCATGGAAGTGATATGTGATTTTGTAGTCGCGAAACGCAACATGCCATATCAAATATTGAAGTTGGAAGCATTTTGATGACCTCGAAAGTTTGGTCACCAATTGTTTTCCGAACCAGAGAATAAAAGGTTGTATTTCGTGTTATGATGAATAACCTTCGCAAAAAATAAGCCAAAAGAGATTTCGCTACCGCATGCAAATTATATTTCACTTTCGTGAATAATTCCGCTCTTCAACTTGACAACAAATCAATTTTTATTCAGAAAATGTCTTGAAACGCCGTCAATTACAATACGAATAAATAACAATACGAGCAAATAACGAAAACAAATAAAGACGAACACCAGACTTGGCAGGGGCCCGCGGTGTGGGGCCATCGTCTCCTAGGGTATCATCGATTGTCTGTCTGTGCCAACGAGGAGAGGCTGATCCGCTACTCTCTCTCTCTCTCTCTCTCTCTCTCTCTCTCTCTCTCTCTCTCTCTCTCTCTCTCTCTCTCTCTCTCTCTCTCTCTCTCTCTCTCTCTCTCTCTCTCTCTTTGTCTCTCTCCTCCCGTCGCTCTTGTTTCTGCGCTCTACCCATTTCCGGAGCTCACGTCGTTGGGTCATGGATGGAGAAGGAAACTGAGACACAGACAGGCAGGCAGAAAAAAATGGAGGGAGAGAGAGAGAGAGAGAGAGAGAGAGAGAGAGAGAGAGAGAGAGAGAGAGAGAGAGAGAGAGAGAGAGAGAGAGAGAGAGAGAGAGAGAGAGAGAGAGAGAGAGAGAGAAAAGAAAGAGAAAAGAGAGACGGAACAATAGATCGTGAATGCAATCGTGAAAACAGGAGCTTATTTACCACCTACCACAACACCCCCAGTCCCCAATATAATCCCACCGTCCCTTTATAATTCCGTATTCATAGCCCCACAGGCGAGGGAATGGGTTTAACACCCGACATCACCGTACCATGAGCCTCCCGCTTCGTTTTATGGCTCACATTCAATTTGCAGCCAAATTGCCGCCAGTCAGGCTCCACCCTACTTCCGGCGCCGCCAGTGACGTCATTGGGGGATACCAGTGACGTCATGTGGGTAAATGAGAGGTGGGAATGTGGTGGTGGTGTTGACAGTTGGGAGGGGTTGTGGTGACGTAGGTTGAGCGCACTTTGGAGAAATCGAGAAACTCAAGGCTACTGAGAAAATGTTTCATGGAAACATTACCAGTAATGTATTCTGCTCATCTCACATTCAACATATAGTCATATTACCTATATTTCATAAAGTTTGCACTCTTATTACAAAAATGAAAATTTCTGGATAATTGAGTTGCCATGCTGTCAGCGCGTTCGCGACATTTAGGTTACCGTCTATTCTGGCAAAGCCCCGAGGCTCTTGGGATTGTCATGTGGCCTTGACCTAAAGCTGGCCTCATTCGATAGGCGTTATCACAAGTGTATTCGCGGCCATTGGGGCGACGTAAGAAAAGAAGAAACCAACTGGCCCCAAGAACTTTAAATTATCAGTTAGCATGCACCTTTTCCTTGATGTGTAGAGAATTTACCATTAGTTGTTACAGAAAATTGCATTTAAAATCTTTCATTTATGCTTTTTTCATCGTTTGCACAATATGTTCTTTTACTCAGCTAGAAACACTAATTAGAAATAGTTCCCGCATCATCAAGAACAATAGAGAAGGCTCGAAGTGAATAAAATAATTTAAACGGTTTTGTAATCTATGTGAAGGCACTTCTAAAATTGCCTGTAGAAATATTGAAGGCAAAAGTTCAACTTTTTCACAAGACGGATGTCTATAAACCTATTTAACTTGTGACAACTCAGCCGGTATTTCGTCGCCTACAGCCCAGCTTTCCCTAGGGACCGATAGAGGCGCTGCTATCGATGTCCGCCCGTGCCGCCTAACGTTCCACTGATGGACAAAAATCGGATAGAATCTTTGTGGAAACGTAGTAACAATCCAGTGTACAATGGCAGCTGGCTTGTTCGGTAGACTTTGGTCTGTTCAGTAGATCTTTTAGGTAGAGCGATGTATTGATCGGTACAGTTTAGTTCTACGATATGATGTGATTTGCACGGTAGATCTCTTCGGGGTAGAACACGAAGAACACCACCCCATCAGTTCCTAGCCCTAGTACTACCCCACCCCACCACCCTCACCACAAACAGTAAACACTAACTAATCCATACAGAACAGTCACTCGGTAGAATGTGTTCTGGTTCAATAATGATATATGTATTCAGTAGAATGTGATCTGCTCATTAGATGTCTTCGATGGAGTCTGCAGAGTACTTATGTTGAATGGAGACAATGGGGAGCCCGTGCCAAACAAAATACCACTCAAAACCACGAATAAATGTAAAAACTAAGTCACCTTAGAAAATTGAGCTAAAAGCTAACGTTTACCGAATTCAGATCGTCTTATACATTATTGAGAAAGTTGTCATATTCCAGAAAGGTTTCGGCACGTTTCAGTATCATCATCAGTGGGCAATGGGCATACATATAATAAACCGGTCTGGAATATGATAACTGCCTTGAGCTGTTTTTTGGTGCAGTTTATATTACTTCTACGACCAAAACATCAACGACTTTTCGATTATTGAGGAAGTGTGATATCAAAGAATGCCAAAACATTAGAACTGAAATACGAAGTAACTTCTATAGGTGGCATCGGTTCGGTATCGTTACACCAAGAAGTCAGTATCCAATAGACATCTCTCCTACAGAACACCCAATCCGTTCAGCACACACACAGAGAAAGACACCGCCGCGCCGCGCCGCAGCGTCCAGCCATTCGGATCAATAATAATTCCAGCCGACCGCGGCGGGCGGCGGGCGTATCTAGGGGGAGGGTGTGACTAGGGGGGCTGGGGGAGGCGGGACTTTCTATCGGAGCAGCCAGATCCGCCTGGGGGAGGGGGAGGGGGAGGGGGAGGGGGGAGCTGTTGGCGACACTCAGAGGCGGATCCAGCTCAGAGTTGGGGGGGGGGGGGCAAACCATAACAATTTATCGATTCTTTCCATGCATCGTCCATAGGCGTAATGTTAAAATCATGCCGTTTATGGGGGGCAAATGCCCATTTTGCCCCCCCCCCCCTGGATCCGCCACTGGCGACAGTGTGTCGCAGTTCTTCAGAGGAGGAATAATGCAGCTGAATCAGACTTTCAAAGGCCGGGAAAAGGTTCTGGGGGATTGCTGGGAATGGGAAAGTCCTGTAGATTTAAAGTATTTACGTCCGTTTGATTTATGGAGGTTTTTGGAAGACAAAGGAATGCATTTATTGAGTCATAGAGTTTGCATAAAAGTATTATCAGTTGTCGTGCTTTGCTAGCCTAGCTCGATTTATGTAGGTAGGTATAAAACGAGCTTTACAAACAATGTCAACGCTTATGAGGATTAACAATCAAATGACATGCATATCATTATCATCAATAAAATGATGAGAATGATGATGATGGGCATGACTATTTGTGAAACGATTTATAAAAAGAATGTTGAAATGAATTATGATTCTCGGCAAGAAAGCTTAAACAAAATTCCGTACTAGGAAAGAGGCGTTCCTCTGATAATTTAGCTGTTGTGACTTTCGTGACATCAAAGGACACAGTGTTTCTCAGAAATCACGACACACACGCAAACATCGAGCGTAATGAACTCATAACTGTCCATTAGCAAATCATACCGGATGTTACAGAACTGCGCCTTATCTTTTCAGCGAACTACGCCATTACAGAACTGCACACCATTTACAGAGCTACGTGTTCTGTGAAATACGCAACATAGTAATGATGAGCCCAGTTACAAGGGTGTGAAATAATACAATAATGAATTTGAGAATACTCGCCGAGGTTAGTCTCAGCACGCAGTTTTGCTTGCATGTGCGAGTATATGCTTTACTCGGGCAAAGTCAAGGAAGAATACAGTTACGAGTAAAGTGCCTGACTTACTTTGCGTGTGCTTTGCTCACTATGGATGCTTAGTTCGAAGAAAATCTGCCTGAAAAGCCGTTGGAGAAAAGCCGTCGGATAAATCAAAGGTAATATAAAGGCAAGTGCAGCAATGGCAGTTGCGCTCTAAATCCGTTATTACTTAGGTTTGCCAGATTACAGTAAACATGTTTGAAATGGACACAAATTGCAGCGTCATACCATTACTAAATCGATCCGATATTATAGCCACTTATATATAAGTGGCTATATCATATATTCAGATGGATATCATATATGATATCCAGCCTTAGGTCCCGTTTATTCCACCCGAATTCAGCAGCTTCACATCCCCAGCCAACTCTTGTCATGCCCGTCCCCGCTATAATCCCGCCCCTCTACCCCTCCCACCACCGTGCCCGTCCCTGTTGCAATCTGGCCACTCTCTGACGTCACTGCCAGGCGTGTCGCCATTGGCGCTGGTTAGCGACATATACCGCCCCAGCGACCGTGATTGCCTGAGGCAAGCTGCGCCGGCCGCCTGTACCAATAACGGTGCGGGTAATGAGGCCTCGACACGACTCGGGGGGGGGGGGAGCTACGCTGGGGTGAGCTACGCTGGGGTGATGAGGGTGAGCTATACAAGGGAATGCTACGCAGTAAGCAGGCATGCAATGGAGTGAACTAATACGTGGTTGGCTAGGCCAGGGTGAGCTACACAGGCACAACAGAGTTGAGCTACGTGAGTATGAAGCGGGGTGAGCTACGCTGGGGTGAGATACCCGGGGTGACGGGGTGAGCTATGCGAGGGTGAGATACGCAGGCATGGAACTGAGCTAGGCTGGAATGACGGCGCTGACTACATAGGCATGATACAGGGTGAGCTACAAAGACTATGCGGAGTGGACTATTCCGGCACGCCAGAACACGATAGAGTTGAGCTTCGCAAACATTACAAGCTGAGCTACGCTAACCTGAGCTATATGAGCATATATTATACGGGCTAAGCTATGTTAGGGTGAGCCATGCAGGCACAACAGGGTGCGCAAAAGGAAGGCACTATAAGACGAGCTACGCGGGTGCGACAGGGCGTGAGCTACGGTACGCCGACACGAAAGGATAGACCGTGTGGACTGTGGAGCGTTATCTACCCGGACACAACAGGGAAAAGGCAGAAATGAAATGCTAACTGCTACTGTAGTTAGGGGTTTATGACATGTAAATAAAGGTATAAATATTTAACTTTACGGAAATGTACATAATAAATTCTGAAAAGGTAAACTAAATTGGACATTCAACAGGTAAACATTGAACTGCATACACATCCACATTGAACTACACCATGAACATTCAATCTATGGATTGATCCACCAATCCAGATAGACATCTGAAAAGATCCAGTCGTCCACCAGAGCGATGCAATCAGAATGATACACTTCCTGATGGGCTCCACTGGCTGCAACTTTCTGCAGGTCTGGAGCGTTTCATTTCGTTTGCAGCGACATGGGCTGGGTTCACGGAGTTCATTGGATACGATTTGTCTGATGGATTCCGACTGAAAGCCGGTCTGACCTTTGACCCGACCCGGATACAGTGACCTTTAACCCTCGGACGGGTTAGGGGATTGTGTGAGGGACGTTTATGGATAAAAATGACGAATGCAGTCATGCATGAACAACTATCATGATGTAAGTGCTGAGATAATGATGCGGAAAACTAATCAAAGAACTTTATTCAAGTGATTTTGCGCACCTACAAAGATACCCATATCTGTTCGTATTCTTATCACAAGAATCTGACAGGATTTGTTACAACGGCAGAGTCAGCCTAAAATATAAACATATTTGTATCAGCGAATCTGACGATCCTTGATTTAGCTAATACTGCAATTTCATCATCAGCAAAGCCAATCAATCACTCACGCCCGCAAATAATCAAACGCAACTCTGGACAAAGCTTTCCAATGTTTATACCCTCCAGCTTTCCCAGCAAAACGTTCCTCCATCTGTCGTATATTTGTTTTCAGTCCGGGAGGAGCCACAGCGTCTACTTCACGTGAACGGCACGGGAAGTTTGCTTCAGTCGGCCAAGTTTGCTTGCAGTCATAAACATCGTTTACGGCGCCGCCAGGGGTTTTCGAACAAGTTTTCTCATGAACTGCTGATCCATTTATCAAAGCTGTCGGGCGGTTTATCAACTTCAAAGCCATGGTGGAATGGGCGCAGATATTGGGGTGCCTGTGAAGGAAGCGGTCTGGTCTGTGGGGTAAGTTCCGTGCCTCGAGACTCAGCCACTAGGATTCTATTCCAAGCGCAAGGCACGTTGACATGATTTTGTCGCTTTCTGATCGCTTGGAATACCATGAGTTTCGCTAAACATTGTGCCCACACCTTTCTCTCAAAAGTTCAAAAAGTTGTTTCCTTGGAAATCAGCTAATTATTGACTTGAAAATGGAGGTGTTAATTTGTACCGCACCTGAGCTAAAGGGATATATGTATTGTTGATTTGAAAAATACTCGAGATGGGGCATTGGTGCCTCATTTTGAAATGCCTACATGTAAGAAGTTACGTAATACGTTACGGTATTTATCATTACGTTATTGACTCGTCATTTTGCTGAAAAAGTTGTGCTGTTTCATTCACGCAAGTCAAGATCGCTATAGAAACCCGACTAGACTGAGCGTTCCTGCTGTGATTGCACGCATTCATATTGAACAATCACAGTAGAATTTAATGTATCAGTTCTGCTTGTTTACATTTGTTCAGCCCATGACAAAACACCAATTTCAACTAGCTCTACTGAGAGCCAAAACCACGTTATTTTCCTGCTCTACTCGTACGCACATTCCGCCTGCAGGAACAACTTAGGAAGAGCTGCTGCATCGACTTCAAAGGGCTTCCTCCGCTGAGACACTGAAGCATAATGGCCCTTTCACACGTAGCAACTTTTCAGTCGCCGGCGACAGCAGCAGTCGCCGGCGACCGCCAGCGACCGCCAGCCAACGATCGTGTGTGACGTAGGTATGACGTAAGCAAGTCGGTGGCGATCGCCGGGCCACGGCCGGGCAATCGCCAGCAACTGGTGACGTCAGATCCGCGTCACAGGCCAGTCGCCGGCGACTCTTCTCGAGCAGCGGACGCCGCCATGACAGTTTTGTCTTTGGTGAGTGGTTTAGGTGATTTGTGATGCATTTTTGGTTGGTGTGGCTACCTTAAATTTGTTGCACAGTAGCATAGGGATTATTATCTTGTAGTTTGCCTGTCGTGAAGCTGTTGTGACTTGAATTTAAGCTTGATTCGACAATATTGGAGGGTTTATATCATTTGTGGCGCACTTGCCCATGATCACCCATGATTTTTATTTGTGATAAATATGTATTTTTTCATCAAAATTGAATATTTTAATGACATTGAAATTGACACTAGTTTCATAAGGTAATGAAAACTTGCTTGTTGTGTCACAAGAACATGGTTTACATTCAGTATCAGTGCCCTTGGGGACAAAGTGCCTACCCATCAGTCAGCTATTTGCCTACGTATTCGTGCGACACAAGGAAATATTTGAAAGCAACAAAATATTATATTGCTGCTCATTAATTAGCATGATCAAAATCAAACAGGTAGCTTTGCAATTTTGTTATTGTTTCTGCTGGAGTTTTCCTTGGTACCATGGATAAACAACCCAGGCCAAACTTAATCCGCATTGGGTTCGCATGTGTGTGCGTGCTCACATGGCAAATGATAATCCATGGCTTATTAGTACATAAATAATTGCATTATGCACAGTAGGTGGTAGGTATGTCATGTATTTTGGCAAGGTATTAGGTGGTATGTATTTTGGCCCTGGAGCTGTTTCCTATTCATTGCAGCAATGCTGCCGTCATGGCTTATATGTACCATGCGCACACAAGCTCCACCAATGTAAAAATGTCGTTTTCACACAAAACTCATAATTGGAGGAAGGTAGAGCAGACCAAGAATAAGCGGGCATTTGCTGCAGTGTGGAAAAAGTCACTAGAGGCTTGATACTTTTTTACATGCAGCAGCCTGGAGATGTCCACAGAGGCATGCCTGAGGATGTCCACAGAGGTGGATCCAGGCAATAGTTTTTACAATCTTCTCCCCTTGTGCCCGCTGTGTGTTGTGCTGACTGCTTGCCCCCCTTCTGGTGGTGCCTAGACTTGCCTCTGCATATCTCCCCAGGCTGCTGCATAATGTCTAAAAAAAAACCCTCAAGCCTCTGGTGACTTTAATCACTCCAGTCTCTACAGCATATGCCCACTCATGCTACATCTGCCTTAATAATACCAAAATTAGTAACAATGGTCTCATAACCATATTCAGTAGGAAATGAATTACCTAGAAAATTATATTAAAAAATAAACTTGCTTTCAAAAAGAATGAGCACTGCTAAAATGCTATTATTTCAAATAATGCTAGGTTTCTGAACCACAAATTCCAATTCTGTGTCACTGAATACTGATTGCCAATTGTACAAGACAAAAAGCATCAACAATGCTACATCAAGGATAATGATGCCAAGATAGTTCTCATTTTAGCCTGAAGTGTAAAAACCAAACCTAACCTGATTTGGGTATTTGGGTAAACCAAGCCTAACCTGATTTGGGTATTTGGGTAGTTTTTATGATGCTAAGCAATAGCCTATTCCAGGCTTCCTAATTTGCTGAGCTTTTGGTTAAAAATGATTTTTTAAAATGTATTTGAAGTATGTTCTGACATGTCCGCCCTCTGTGCCTGGCAGACAAGTCACAGCGTTACCTGATGAGTCAAGAGGTTCTGTACCTGATGTACCTGATCAAGAGTACCTGATGATTCTGCAACACCACCTGATGGCCAACTCGACGGCATTGCTGACCCGAAAAGGAGTCTAGCAGCTGAATGTTCAACTTCTGCCACTGCACTGTTGACTCTGCCTAGAGACAGCATCTGCACCACGGCCCACAGACGATCTTCCGTGGGACGGTGTGCTGCGCACCAGTCACCACACTGACGGCGTTCACCTGTGTGCTGCACAACTTTCTGTGAGGTCAGGAGATCGACACTGACGGCCCCGGACGGTGTGCTCTGATTGCGCCGAGTGTGCTCCCTCGTGTCCGGGCCTTAATGCCAATACCGCACGCGAGGCGGCGCGCGTCCGCCAAGCCCTCACATACTGCGTCCAAGGTGCAGGTGGTGTTCGGTGACAGTGTGCAGCTTCTGCCGGCCCCGTGGACGGCACCGCATGTGACCATGGCATGTGCATTCGATTTTCTGACATAACTGCAGTGAATTCATTTGTCATTTTGCTTCTGAATGCTGTCGCCGCTCGGTAGGGTCGATTCTGCCAGAGTAAAGAGGTCGCCACGATCGGCGCCGGTGGGCGGTGCGGCAAGCCGGAGCAAGGCACTCAGCAATCAGCTGCCGGGAGGTGGCGGCGGCGGCGGCGGCTGACGACTCGGGCCTCGAAAATCCTGTCGTGTGCGTTGCTGGCTATTATGCGTTGTTGGTGTGCGCTGTTTTGCAAGGCCTTTGGAGCGGCATGTCGAGTTTTGAGTTTTGGACGAAGGAGCCTTGGTGTTTTGTTGGTCTATTTTCGGTAAAAACGGTCATGAAGAGTGAGCTGTGTCCAGGCTGATTTTAAGATTTCTGTCACAGTATTGTCACCTTTGACCTAGGCTAGGCTTGTGTCTTCTTGGGTATCGGCATATTGTGCCACCGTCCTTGCCCCGTGTCCGCGCGTGCTGCATATGTGGTCGCGCGTAATGGTGTCATATACTGTCACCTCGCCATGTTTAGTGATATCCACTGTTTGGAAAAATGCATTTTGTTATAAGGGGGGGGGGGGTACACTTGTGTTCCCCAATCCAGCGCTTTAGATAATACAGCATCTGTTTTTGACATAATGAAAGCCTGTGTTTTATGTGGGTGGTAGGCTTCGCCGTTCCTCAGGTCCGTTTCTGGCATTTGAATTTCTGCTACATTTCTAGAATGCTTTTTTTCTGTTTTTCGCATACAAAACACGGTTCAAATGTGTGACCACAAATCACTGTGATTGTCCCATGCTTACCACCAACCATTCCTTCAATGCTAATGTCGTTACAGCGAAGTTATTCATTTATTGAGAACAGGGTTGTAGTTGAATAAACAAGACAGGTGAGCAAAATCTGCAGCACTCGTAGTCTTGGCTGATGCGTTAGGAACAATGGAGGAACTGCAAGTACACATCACTTTTCAGTTTTATGCTTGAGTGCATTGAATTCCAATGTAGAAGAATCGCAGTTTGATTGTATTTTCATTGATATTATGTATTGTTTCAATAATACTCGTAGATCTAATAAATATTATTCCAATATTACCTAGACGGTAGTTATCATCCTGCAAAACATGTCCAAATATTTAGTACCTTGAATAATGCAGTAAAATAAGCTGCGCCGCTGCATGTATCAGCAGCGCAATATCTGGTGCCAACTCAAGGTCAAGCGGGTCACGTGACAGCTGAGCGGCGGCTGGCTAGAACAGTCGCCGGCGACTTCAAAATGTTGGAAAAATTGAACTTTCTCGGCAACGCCGACAACTCTTCAATGATTGGCTGACACGACTGCTACGTCACACCCCGGCGACTGGTCAGCTGATATCGACAACTGCGGAGTTGCCGGCGACTGACCCCGGTCGCTGGCGATCGCCGGCGACTGACCCCGGTCGCTGGCGATCGCCGGCGACAGTTGCCGTCGCCGGCGACCGGAAAAGTTGCTACGTGTGAAAGGGCCATAACCTTCACGGTCGATGGTTACGTTGTCCCTTTGTTCGTAAATGTCAATTATGTCGGTTTGAGGTTTGTTTCACTTTATCTGAGCGCTCGCCATCTGGGCGGTAGATCAATAAGTGTTGAAACGTTGCGAAACCTAAAGGTTGTTAGCAGCAAGACAAAATGGCTGCTGAGCTGTAGTCAACTCGGGTGAACCTTAGGATGGCAGCCTAGCTTTGGCAGGAAAGAGGCTTAGGTGGTGGATGACACAAAGTTGGTGAAACGGACATGAGGGGAGGGGAGGGATACCTATCGGATCTTCACTTTCCCCAAATTATTACGATCAGTTATGTAACTTTATAAAACGATAGAAGTGTCATTCCCATTTTCCATATCTGATTTGGTTTTTGGCCGTACATATTTCCAGATAATTTTGTCGTGCTATTCGGTCTGGTTTTGTTTTTTTCGCTGTTTTTCCTGTTTTCCCGAAATTAACATCACTTCACTCCACCCTTTAAGGCCGCCCCACACTGGAACTCGCATGCGGGTTGCGAGTTTTCGGGTTTTGAGTTTGCTGGCATAATACTAATTCATAGAGTGATTAGATCACTCCCTAATGGTAACTTCATGAATGCAGTGAAGCCGGTGCACCTTCAGAAACTTAGATATAGTCGCAAATCAGGGTTGTATACGACTCAATCAATAGCAATCAATTCAATCACGACAAATTTGGGAAACCAATCAAATCAATCAAGTCAGAGCAGTTTTCGGGAATTGATTCAATCGACTCAAACGCGACAATGAAAGGAATCAATCAACTCAATCAAACGACTCAAACCAAGACATACATTAGGTTTTTTGCCCCACCAACTTGGAAAAGTGTCCATAGCAGTCTGGTGTACCTACCAACCTACATACCTACAGAAGAAACATAAAAATATTGTCATTTAAAATTATAAATTGCCCTACCATTCAAAATTTATATGTAATAAGGAAGGATAGCTAGCGATGGACAGGTGGATCATGATATCGAGGTTCAATGAGTAGAATTGGAGCAGAATTTTCATTTAATGGGTGCAAAATAACCCAGTAATTGACTCGCCCCTGAACCCAAATCACCACCTTTCATCTAAAAGTTGTCAATTTAATTTTGGCCATATTCCAACTCCATTTACACTAAATATCAGATATTGCAGCTGAAAGTTTGAGTTGGCTGCTCGGATTTTGGCAGTGTTCGTGATTTGGCCATTTACCCTACACCATGTCTATTTTAATGGATAATATGCATCAATAACATATTAACCATAGGGAAATAGAAATAAATATATTACCTGCATGTGACGGTTTCGGTTAGACAGAGACTGACGGGCAGCCTGAAAAATCTTTCCACACATTTGCATTTGAGACGTGGGATGGGGCTAAGCTTTTATAAATCCTTATTCTACGTCTTTTGATTTTTTGGTAAGATGACGTCATTGATAATCATGTAGTATGGTAGATCATCATAAAATAAATCGGTTGTACAACACCAATTTCGTTTTAATTATTATTTCATTTGAAATAAAACCACTTAATAATATTCGGTAAAATATTTTAAGGAAAATGAAATATATTAAATATATTATGCTTAGGCTCTCAGGAGAAAAGGATCAACAAACGTCCTGCTGCAAATTAAACAATGCAGCAAATTTAGCGAGACGAAAACGGCGCTTTTGTTTCAGTTATTTTTGTAGGGGTTTCAGATATTTATAGAGTTCAGTGGGTTGTTTCTGAGGAGATGTGGAGATGTGAATTATTAATTAATCACACTTTATTCGTATATAGGGGCTTGCACTTTATCATCTGGATTAAAAAAAAAAACGTTTCCTGCTGAGTGCAGAAAGGTAGGTAGGTGCATCGCCAGGTTCTATCACCAGGATTGGAGCAGTTATTGCAGTTGAAAGTCAAAGTTGGCTGTTCATGTTTAAGCCCTGTTCTTTATTTGGCCATCTACCCCATATTGCAGTTGTGATGACAAGCAGTTTTCGGTGTAGTTTTGTGATCTTTGATGTCATCAATTGGTGTCATTATTTTTCGTCAACTAAAACTTATTTGAACTTTCCATTCAATCGACTCAATCATACGAGTCACTCTAATTTTCGGGAATCAAATCAGTCAACCAGTCGCTAAAGTCAAACGAGTCAGTCAACCAGTCATCTCGAAAAGTCAATCGACTCAATCCAATCAACTCAAAATACGCGTTGAATCAAATCAATCAATTCAATCGACTTGATTGGTATACAACCCTGGTCGCAATACCAGCGCAACGAACCAAAATTCGACTCTAACGAAAAAAACCGCAAACCTCCCTGAACTCGCAGACCTCGCAGCGAGGAAATTCGAAAGTTGACTCAAAACCAACTTTTGGAATGCGATGCAAGGTCGCTCGCAAGCTAAAAACATGCAGGCTCGCCTGTTAGTTGGTAGTGTGGGTCACTCAGCTTAGATTGTATTATTTGATTTTGAAGAAACCCGAAAACCCAAAAACTCGCAACCCGCATGCGAGGTCAACGTTTACGCATGTGTATGCCAACGTATCAAAAACTCACCGGGAAAACATGTCACCACTGCACTTACTCCTTGCCCAAACCAGAGCTCGTTCGTGGCCTACCTCATCGCGTGTCTCCAGCTCTGCGTGTGACTGTGTGTAGGTCTTATTGCGTGACCCCTGTCCGCGCCCACTGCGTTGTACGAATACATGTCCACGAGTGTCCTTTTTCCTGTGTTTTTTTTTCTGTGTGTCCGCGTTGTCTGCGAACGCATGTCTATAAATTTTCACGTGTTTTTTTTTAGTGTGTCCGTGAGTCTGTCCGCATATTTGTCCGTGTTTAGTTCTTCATATCACTCCAGGATCACTTGATCCCGGATTCGTTTTCGCTCCAAATAAACCCCAACCACCACGCTGCAGGCAAGGATATTATTGGTGTGCGCATTACAATAGTCTCTGGTGTGGGTTATTCATCCAAATAACGGGTCATTAGTGTAGGGGCAATTGTTCGCTCCCAGGTCCGTAGATTGTGTTTCGCACGCTATGCGGTATGACCCTTGCTTTATTTAGTGTGCGTGGTGTGACCTGGTATTTGTGTTATGAGGTTATCGGTGGAGCCAACAAATAACTGTTGTGTGTGGTAGGATTGAGTTTGCTGTCGTCTGCGATCAAACGATATAGTTAATTGAAAAGATACAGTCTTAAAGCTAAAAAAAAAACAGATTACTCTACATAGCTATCAAACTAGCTTTGTGCAAGTCAATATTTTCGGTATTCTCACAATTCCAGTCTCATCTTATCAACTTTTCTAGTTATGGCTGGATAATGGATATTGCACTGATAGGATATTATAGGCCAACCTCGAGTCAAGTAAATCATTGACTGGTGTTGACTATCCATCCGTGAGCAAATTTGTTTCAGCATCGGCTAACATAGCGTGCCTTTCGCTCGATGTGTCAACAACAGAACGCCGTCAATGAATCGGAAGGATCAAAGATGAGACAAATCAAATATTATGACAAGCTAAGTTTGCATGTTAGACCGTCAATGATTTAATATTTCCCTGCTATTTTTTTGAAGAAGATAATTTAAAGTATTGCAGCACATTAAAAATATAATAGGTACATGTAATGTTATAAATAGACGCAAAATACACCTGCATCTATGTGTAATCAGACAAATGGCTATCATCAAGTTACAAAACAAGCAGAAATCTGCGAGCAATCTGGGCAGCGATCAAGTTCGACGCCGACATAGCAACTTGCGTTCCTCGTTGTCATAACACACCACTGTTCTCAGGTTGCCATGGAAACAAGGTTTATTGATTTTGACACAACTGAGCTAGCTGAGAGCAGGGTGTGACAATCACGATCGACTCTCTGCCATGCATTGCCGCACTTTGTGGGGATCCTGTTCACACTGATGGAACTTTCAGCGATGAGTTTGGAAAAATATAGTTGACGTGGAAGTTATGTAGATCAGAAAACAATTAACCGAAAGAGATTAAAAATATGTATTGAACCTTTTGTTTAACCTCTAGTGTATATTTATCAGAACTTTGGTGACTTATTTCGCATTGCGGATACACTTTCCCCGAAGACCAAACGAAGGGTTTCTTTGAAATTATAACAAACATATCTTTGACGTGCATTATAATTGACAATCGCCAAACATTCGGCATTATTAAGAAGTTGTATAATAAAAATAAACGTGAACGATTGGCACCAGAAACTGTCGCAAATGAACACATGCAATAATAAATAATCACACATAGATCAATGGCACGACCATAAACAGTCATACAAGTATGCATGGCATCACGTCCATCAATAATTGTTCACATACTTGCTGTTGATTGTAAACCATCCATGTGAACATTTTAGCGCTCTCGCAACCCCATCAATATTTGCCAGGGCATCGCAAAAACCGTTGTTTGGTGTAAACCTTCCGTGCACTGACCGACTGTAAAGCTCTTATAGAGCTCTGACACAGCCTCTTACCACTCCGGTCTCGAAGATTCCGTAAAAGTTCCAGCTCTCTTTCCAGGATCCTCACAGGCTCTAGCATCACGATCCAGGCGACGTTCCCCCAGCAAGGAGCGGCTATCGTAGCTGTAGGTGATCCTACGTAAGTTACATAGCGATCCAACCTGTTCGGCAGAAGCTGCTTCATACTAGGCGGAGAAGCAACTTGCGAAGCACTATCCGCAACTTTTATCTCAAACAGTGACTCAGCAAGAGAAGTAATACCGCGATTTCGGCTTCCCGAGTGGATGTCAAAGAATACAGCGATTCCAGCTAAACCGTCTACTTTCTCGGAGGCTTGTTCAACATCTCCATACTTGATATTCCTGAAGCCGAGGTGAAGCTCTCCAGAATAGTGGTATCCATTTACTGTATGTTCGGATCCATAAGAGCTATTGGCCCCCCAATGTATATCCAGAACCTCAAAGATAAAAGTCCCTGGTAGTCTTCCCCCACTTATGGTTGTGGGAACACTACTTCCCCACGCTACTCTACCAGCTGCTCTGTTTCCAACATTCAGCATTTGCATACTTTCAGGTGTTGAATCGATATTCTTGAACCTCAAAGGGGAACGATCAAGTACGAGATTGTCACCACAGGGGTTTATGTTGATGGGGGACTGGCGAGGACCTACGTATTCATCACAAGGGTTTGTTATGGTCGAGGGCTCGGCACACTCTACATCATGAGAATCTCCGTGACTCAACATTACAGCAGGCTCTTCGTTTGGCAAGGAGATTTCTTCTTCCTTTTGTTTTCTTTGGGGCATGTTATGCTTCTTACTTCCAGCTGTTCCCTGTTTATTGGCCGAAAGGGTCGAATCTTCTTTTTCTGCTTCTTTGGCGTGGTAGGAATATTCATTAGTTGTTTGTCTTTCCTCTTGATTTGCCGAAGAATTAACTTGTTCTTCTTTTGAGTGATAACTTTGCTCATTTTCTCCCGCTGCTCCTTCTTGGTTTGACAAACCGGTTGCTTGTTCTTCTTGTACCCTCCGCTTGCTGTCCTCATTCGTTTCGCTTGTTCCCTTTTCATTTTCTAGAGAAATTATTACTTGCTCTCTTTGGTGGCTGCCATGCTCTTTGACTTTCTCCGGAGATAGCTGGCTTGTATGCTGGTCAGCACTAGATTCGGCAGTTTCCGGCTCAAATGGCAGCTGGCTCAGCATTTCTGTCGGCTCTGAAGTCTCACCACCTACCCATGGGTGACTTCCTGAGGCAGACTGAAGCACATTTCGGTTAGTGTTCTGCGTGTCTGCCGATCCTTGCGGTTTTCTGTGTGGATAGTAGATGCCAGCAGCACTTACTTGCGTCACTGTTAGCACCAACACCGCGAGCAGAACACGTTGCCCTTTCGACGCCATGACCTTAGACGACTGGCCCTGTTATGAGTCGGCCTCAAACTTATACACTCTCTGGCTTCGGTAAAACGTGACTTATCTGAAGAACGATGGTCTTGTTAGCATAGCGGGTGGCAGAAGTCCTCAGCTATCTCTGATCTCACCGTGTTAGGCAGCGCAAGGCACGGACACGAAACGGGACACGCAGTTCATGATACATACGTGGCAATGCGACGGTATATGATGGGTTAATAGATTGATGTTGACCGTTGACAGATCTACTGGAAATTAAAAGCTGGCAGAGACAAAAAAGGGCACTTGCTCATTTTTGTAGCAATGTTTATGAAATACTTATATTATTATAATATTTGTAAGAAGGAGCAGTGTTCGAAACAACCTAACGTCTACCCATAAAATATAATGGGCGCACTAACACTGACCGATTCATTGACGAACTTTGCAGATGTAAGTTCGTTATTTGTTTCTAAAATAAGTAATAGGTACTGTTCGACCTAAACACAAACCAGAATGCGTCAGTAAACACAAACTCCACTAGACCAATATTTTTCGCAGATAATTTTGACCTGTCATCTTATCATTCAGCTGTCATTCATCAACCATTCTGACATTCCGTTATCAAATAATTCCACGATTATCAACTATGTGTCCCTGTCAGTGCTCATGAGATGAACATTAACCCTATTAGTGGCAGGGGGGGTTGTTTTTATCCACCCCTCAGGTTTTTCGGGAATATCTCTGAAACCGCTGAAGCTACGATGCTGAAATTTTCTGACTTTTCCTAAAACTAAATTGGGCACATTCCCTGAAAATTTCAAGTTCATAACTTTACCAAGGGCGGCTCCAGAGCACTGGGAATTGGGGGGTCCTATTCGTGAAGCGAGTAATTTGGGCGGAGATCACGATGCTGCACCAGTTTTACGAACAGTGAATGAAAGGTATCATGTGATAACATATACAAAGTATTGTGCATCCTCTTTTGACACGTTTTCGCTATAATAGGCGGATCCAGGCGTCCAAAAAGGGGGGTTATTTTTTACCTCCCAACATAGGTGCCCTGACACCGCCTATGCATGACCAATACAATTTTAGTCGTTCTCTCATAAGAAAATTGTAAAATAACAAGACCATTGCCACCCTTTTTAGAAACAGTACCAACAAAAACCTTATTTACTATACTTTTTGTGTACCCCCAGTCTCAATTATCTGTATCCGCCTATGATTTTTGAAAATGCATATCTTTAGGATCCATGTGAATTCCTGGTTCATTCTCTATCGATCGGCAAAAGTTGCGTTAAGATTGGTTCAGAAACCTGGCCGTGATAAACAGTCTAAAATGTATCTGCAATTTGCCCGTTTTTACCCCCCTCTACCCCCCTATTGACATTTTTTAATTTTATTTTTTTTTTAGAAATGTAGATCTCGTTGAGCCAAATCGAATGCCGTTTGAATTTTGAAAATCGGCCGGTTAGATCTCGAGATATCAAGGGGGGGTCGTAAACAGCCCCCCCCCTGCCACTAATATGGGGTAGCCAGGAGCCTGCCACTAATAGGGTTAAACACGCATGCCTCCTTTGTAAGTGTCAAGTTAACTACAAGATAGCTGGATTTTAGGAGGCCAACCAATCCATAATCCAACGCTACTAAATCGCTGAGGATGGGGGGAAGGGAGGGGGAGCATGCTCTGGAGACGAAGGGGGTAATTTATCACAGGGAAACCGTCGATAAGACGGGGTTCGGAGGGAAGGGGAGGGGAGATAAAGTTGGTGCCCAATGGTAGAGAGATTGCTGGGGCTGTCCGGTAAACGGCTCTACTTAGGTATCAGTGATGTCAGGTTAACATATTTGAAGGTTAATTCCAAATCAGATACCAATAAATGCAAAAAATGTAGCTTGAGGAATTGAAAAATATCAATGTCATACAAAATTCAAAAGTATCTATTTAGCAAAATAGAGAGCAAAATAGTGAAACAAAATATTGAAGTCATTGTGTTGTTACTTGCAAATATCCAATTGTTATTGCTTTGGTATTGACACAAAAAAGACCCTATTTGACAGTTGTACTAGAATTGTTATGAATGGAACCGTCCATGGTTTATCATTGCCCATGCTACGGGCAATAACTTGAGACTCAACACCTCAATGTTTCTATGAAATATATCATGACACCATAACACCAGCCCATCACTGCCTCCGTCCATCTCTGGGAAATGTTATGGGCCATGGCACTTCAATTGTACCGCCGCTGCTGCGTCAGTCCCAGCTCTAGAAAAGGTCACCGTGACCGTCTAATGTCAACACCGTTCTCGCGAGTGTCAAGGAAAAGGTCGCAGTACTCCGAAATCGCCAACAGCTTCCGTTCGAGCTATTGGAAATGTCATCACACACCAAAATCACCATAGCATCATGACACTGCCTTCGTTCATTCTCTGGACAATGCAGTGATACCCCATGGCGATACCCCACTGTTCCCACCAGTTGTAGTGATGCAAAATAAAAAAGACGAAGGAATGCTACGGCATTTGAATAACGGCGCTATGTTCTCTCCAGCACCGCTGTGTTCTCGCTGTGTTCTCGCTGTGTTCTCGCTGTGTTCTTGCGGCGCTGTGTTCTCGGGCGGCGCTGTGTTCTCTCCACCACCAAGCAAAAGATCATGTCACTGCCAAATATCCACAGCCTCCGTCTGTGCGATGGAAATTGCCGTGTCGACTACGTGTCCAAAGTCTAAACTGCCTTCTCGCTGTGGAAAACTTCGTGATACCACAATAGCCGTTTTCACGACGGGTATGGGGCGAATGCACCTAATTTGACCAAATCTGCACCTAATTTCTTTTACAGCAAATATATTCATTTAAAGGGACTATCCCACCTTCTAAAATGTTAAAACCAGTTAAATTATGCCCGACTCTATAGATTGGATGGCCAGGAACACGGTTCTGGCATTTATTTTTCATTAAACATCTTAGGCTTCCCATATTCCAAACACAAACTTTCAAATATGTGACGTCACAGCCCAAAATTACCTCCTTCCCCAGGCCACATTACTGTCATAAAGCTGATTCTTTTTACTCTGTAGGCACCACAACAAAGTTCAGAACAAGTTTTAAGCGATTTTTCAACGAACAAACCCATTTAAATCAGAATGACTAAACGAGGTGACGTCACACTAACGGTCGCTCCATGTTGAAGATAGGGCCTTGTACAAGGCCCATTTTCAAATATAGGGAACGAATTTCTTCAACACCAAGAGGCCGCGAGGGTTGCAACCTAGATAGATAGTGGTTTCTGAACCTCGCCGCAAACTTGGCTATCTCAACTCAAACCCCATGTTAAAGGTGGGATAGTCCCTTTGATGAATTTATTTCAGTGTTTTAATCGATGATGCTCTCTGATAATACGACAAAGCAGGCATATAAGCAATTAGTGTAACCCTAGCTGATAGCTACTAAGAGACACACTGAGCCTATTTTGACCAAATCTGCACTTGATCTGCACCAAATGTGTACCAGATGTCCGTCGTGAAAACGGCTAATACCAACACTGCCTCTGCTCGTGCTGTACAAAACACCATCAGACCCCGTGTCATTATTGTCTCCATCCGTGATGCAAACATGTCATGAGACCCAAACTGTCAACATATCCCTCTTTGTGCGGAATGTCATGACACTCAGTGTCACCGCCGCCTCCGTACAGGGGAGTGTAAAATGTCATGACACCAGAGTGTCAACGCCCCTGCCCTGTTGGAAATGTCATGACACCCGACTGTCAACACCTATGTCCTTTTGAAAATGTCATGACACTCCAGTGTAAACGCCGGACCGTCAGACGAAGTATCGACCGCCGTGGGCGATTTCTCTCGCCCTGTCAGAACTGAAGACAGTCCCGGATATATCCCCGTGTGGGAGCCAGGGGCTCAGGGGGAGGGGGGAGGAGGTAGCCAGACTCATGGCTTTATCCAAGACAAAATTATTCTGAGGAACGTCCGTCAGGCGTAAGGACATGGTGATAATTATTGGCTAAAATGCACCGTAAACTACTGAAATCTGTTCTCTCTCATATATCACTCATGACATATTTCGTGGTAGATTTCAGTTAATTATCTGAAAAATTGTTGGATAAAGAAACTCGATTAAAAAAAACTACGAACGCTTTGCTAGGAAACTCTATCATTCACAGACATCATGCTTTGACACACTCATGCAAGATAACCGCAAATATCACGCCAACCTCGACCATCCCTTGACCCGGAGCTTTCAGCGGTTCGCGGTATCATCTGCCATTTCGTGTTATCAGTGATGACCTTTAAAGGTCCGGTAGTGGCGCCGGCGGTGAAAGGTCACCTGTTATTTACCCACGTTATTTGCTGACCGCAGACAGCTCGGAAACTTGAAAGCGGGTGTCGCGTTCCAGGGAAAACCAGAGAGGTCTCCAGTGCCCAATGCGTCGTTCGTCTCTGCTTCTTCTGTCTATCATAGCCCTTGACCAGTTATATTTGACGGCGCTCTCCCCGGCAGCCGGCGGGTGGAGCGGAGGCCCAGCCGCCGCCGGGTTAATCACTTCCGGCGTGATTTGTTTACCTCCATTATAGCTATTATTCACAAGATTTGCCTTCGCTTGCCCGACATCTAATCTCGTTTGGGTAGCGCTATTGATCCCCGGCTCATTCAGTTTTCATACACGCTGAGCAGCCGTGAGGATCTCGCGCTAACTTGACGAATAGATTAGCGGCGGCACTTTGGTGGCTTGTGGGCTCCATAAACACTGGAAACGACCACTTCCGGTCGAAGGAGGAGGGGTGGGGTTGTAAGTGGTCAGCGGACTTAACCCGCGAGTTGCTGGGGGGGGGGGGCGTTAAACGCCCCCACTTTTTTCGCCGGGCCATAGCATAAAAACGGCGCGCCGCAGGCGCGCCAAATTTTGGGTACCTGTAAGGAATCAATTGAAGTTTATTTTGACAAGGTTTCAAAAAAATCGGTCGGAAATTTTTTGAGATATCGAGGTTTTAGTGACGTCATGATTTCTGAGTTTTCGACCAAAAACGGCATATGTTCATTGTTCAAACAATCATATAAAATCACAGAAAAGACATACAGACATGCCGTAAACGCCATCAAACTGCCAATACCATGAACAATCAAATGGCTATCTTCGATTATTGATTATCGTTCCGCATTTTCCAAAATCTTGAACTGAATCTTGGCAATTTCTCGTGACTACTTCACGACCAGCATTTCTTAAATTTAACTTTTTGAGCTAAACACGTACACATATGATAAAATGAATGTCACCATCGTGTTCTACGCCCCAAATTACTCTTAAAACATGTGTCACAGGCTGCGAATAAGTTTTGATTTTCGGGGATATGTGCCTACCCGGTTGACCTGACCTTGACCCTGACCTATGCTTGACTGACCCCTACATGTAGCTGACACTCTTGTAGGCCTTATATGATGGATTGTGCACCGTTTTGACAGAGTTTATGACGAGAGGCGCCCATTGCGAAGTCCTGAAGTCCATGCTACTGAAAGCCCGATTTCAGGTGTTTGACCTGACCTTGACCCGACATGTGACCTCAAAATTCAACTTATAGTACTCATCTGAAGCGTCTCGTCGCGTTCTTTCGTTTGCCGCCTCGTGCGTTTCGCTGCGCCTATTGGTTCTCGAGTTATCGGCTGGGGGCGTTTAACGCCCCCCCCCCCCCCCAGCAAACGGTGGGTTGCGAAATACCCCAGCAACTGCCGGGTTAAAAAGCAGCTCCACTTCATACATTGGACGCTGTTTTTTTTTTTGGAGTTTTTTCACATAAAATGACAAAATAATTGTTGCAAGAACATTGACTGTGAAAAAGAAAAGAATGGACCCGTTCTGCTAAGCTGGAACATATTTAGTCTTATTGAAAATACTGGGGATGTAAGGAAATGCTTTTGGATCAATCTTCTCAGACCGAATCATTTCACCCTATAGTTACATGACTCATGGCTTACACATATAACCCCTGTGTCTTCACGTAGAAATCTGGTGAGTAATTGTGTTGCTGATTATCAAAAATCTGATTTTACCGTAGAAGCGGTGGAAATATCTGGGATATAACATTTCTCCTCCCTGATTCTCTATCCAACTTATTGACCCCCACCCATCTCTCCCGTTCCATTCCATTTGTATCTGTAAAATATCAACATGTCTGTATCTGACGTCTGACGCCCGTCTAACATCTCTGCTTCTGACAGTCGCCCCCGTAAACACGAGCTGCTGATCGTTAACCCATTCGGTCGTAAAACCAGACGATCATGATAAGAATCGTTAATCTTAACGGAACTGGCAACATGGGCGCCATATAGCCTCGTTGCTGGTGCGCCCTAAAACACCAAATCATCATCATCATCGCAGTGACCACAGCAGCCGGCTGCAAAACGGTTTACATGGTAACGAACACGCTTTTTGTTGACGTATGGGGCTTTGAACAGTGAGGTTTGCACGTAGTAAGTAGAAAAGATGCTGATATGTCACCGTAAAAACATGTTGATGGAAATGGTTTTTGCTGTTGAGCCTCGCTGGACCTTCACCGATTTTTTATACCGATGTGAAATGAGGTTATGACCCAATTGTTGTTCATCTGTAACCCGGCAGTTGCTGGGGTATTTCGCCACCCACCGTTTGCTGGGGGGGGGGGGGGGGCGTTAAACGCCCCCAGCCGATAACTCGAGAACCAATAGGCGCAGCGAAACGCACGAGGCGGCAAACGAAAGAACGCGACGAGACGCTTCAGATGAGTACTTAAAAGTTGAATTTTGAGGTCACAGGTCAGGTCAAGGTCAGGTCAAACACCTGAAATCGGGCTTTCAGTAGCATGGACTTCAGGACTTCGCAATGGGCGCCTCTCGTCATAAACTCTGTCAAAACGGTGCACAATCCATCATATAAGGCCTACAAGAGTGTCAGCTCCATGCAGGGGTCAGTCAAGCATAGGTCAGGGTCAAGGTCAGGTCAACCGGGCAGGCACATATCCCCGAAAATAAAAACTGATATTCGCAGCCTGTGACACATGTTTTATGGGTAATTTGGGGCGTAGAGCACGATGGTGACATTCATTTTATCATATGTGTACGTGTTTGGCTAAAAAAGTTCAATTTAAGAAATGCATGTATCATGGTCGTGAAGTAGTCACGAGAAATTGCCAAGATTCAGTTCAAGATTTTGGAAAATGCGGAACGATAATCAATAATCGAAGATAGCCATCTGATTGTTCATGGTATTGGCAGTCTAATGGCGTTTACGGCATGTCTGTCTATTCTGTGATTTTATATGATTTTTTGAACATATGCCGTTTTTGGGCGAAAACTCAGAAATCATGACGTCACTAAAACCTCGATATCTCAAAAATTTTCCGACCGATTTTTTGGAAACTTTGTCACAATAAGCTTCAATCGATTCCCTACAGGTACCCAAAATTTGGCGCGCCTGCGGCGCGCCGTTTTTATGCTATGGCCCGGCGAAAAAAGTGGGGGCGTTTAACGCCCCCCCCCCCAGCAACTCGCGGGGTAATTGATGTAGATCTTCGCGGAGAAGAGAATTAGCGCTGTTCCAAAACACAACGACTTGTATTCAATATCAGGGTTTCAAGTCGACCGGACACCGCTAGAGACAGGCCAAAGATCCGAGGCTCGGGGTCGACTTTTTAGTAAAGGAATTCTGTTAAACTTCAGGCAGGTATGTTTTCTTCCAAGGCTGCGTTTGTCACATTTTATCATGAATAAGTCATATGGTGGCAACATTGAACTTTATCAACAAAATTGTCCAATTGGGGCGCTTGTCTGAACTCTGGTGTAACGATTGTTTCGGTACCTTTGCCTATCACTTTTAGCTAACTTATAACGCGCTCCCTTTGTTTGAGATACACTTTCCACCAACAGCTTCATTCTACATTTTCGTTCTGTTAGCGGCGAGAAAAACATATACCTACCCACCTCAAACTTCCTCTCGCAGGACCCAGCAGAGGAAAAACATAGTTCAAATAGCCGATGAATATCATTCGTGCTCTCAAAATGATTCGCAAATATCATACAAAAATGCACGCTAGTTTGGGAAGAGACGTCTTTTAATGGCCTTCTCACAATTATGTACCAAATGCTGAGTTTCTGAAATAATAATTACATATTTATGAGTTCGGCTGCACAGGACGTTATCAAGCTTGACTATCAAGTGATTAGTAAACAAAGTAAGTTATTAGTAAACGAATGCACACTGATAACTTACCTGCTGCAGCATGCGCGATTTGATCTGATCAGATGTCTTGCATGGTACTTGGACGACAGATCGGCCGTGCTTCACAGATGAACATTGGTCGGCGGCTCAGGCATTTCACTGACTTGGCTAAGCCGCTCCAGTTTACCAGTGTTCTCGCCTGCGACTTTTCACGAGTCACCTGGTGATTGTAACCAGTTACCGGCTGCTGTTACCGGTCCAGATGCCGTTACCGGCCACAGGTATCTGTCAAATAGCACCAGTCACCCCAGCCTTATAACCTTCACCAATCCGAATCTACCCAACGCTTCCAAACACCACCCCAACGAAATCTCACCCACCCTCTCTTCACATCACATCTCTTCACCCCACAATCGCTGCAGACACAACCTTCCCCCGCCGCTTCCGAATCTCCCCTGAGCCTCCGCCTCGGGCGGTGGCTGTCAGGAGCAGCGCGCGCACTACCCCCCCCCCCCTCCTACCCTCTCCCCTCCCCCGGCGCCGACTGCCCCAGGCGTTGACATGGAAAGGGCGGATGGCTCCCATGTGAATGGATGGGGTAGGGGGAGGAGAGATTGATGAGAGGGTGTATTGGTGGTGGTGGTGGTGGTGGTGGTGGTACTTACAGTGGTGGTGATAATTGTGGTGGCGCTGGTGCTGTAAGTGGTGGCGACTAAGACATTCGGGAAGAAATTGGGTTACTTTAATTCAACAATGAAACAATGTCAGAGAAATTACATTTAACGGAGATAATCTAATTGGTGCATTAGGCAAGAAATTAAGGAACTGAGGGAGGCAATGAACTGAGAGAGGTGTTTGAAAGATTTGGATAGACAATGGACGTCGAGACATCGCCGAATATCAGTTAATCGCATTGGGAAAGTGGCGTGTAACAGCATTGCCACTTGCATGCTTTGATTTAGCTGACAGTGCAGTGGTGGCAATGGGGGCGATGACAGATAAATTGAGGCAACTACAGAATATCGCACTACATTGTGATTCGTGGATTTACCCTGTTCACCTCGAGGGCCTACCCTGCCCGTCGAACCTGAGTCAAGGGTGCATTGATGCCATCTCTCCCTCCCACAAGTTCGCTCCTAATTGACACACAGACCCAATAGAAAAAGGAGGGAGGGAAGTAAAGCCCCGAGCAAAAGAAGTGCGTGTTGATGGCTGGAAGAGAGTCATCAAAGCTTTTGCTTTGTCCATCAAAGTCATCGAAGCTTTGCTTCAAATACTTTTGCTCAGTTGGTGACCTTTGATATCATGTCAAGTAACGAATTTCCGCTCGGTATGATTCTAGACATTCAGTGTCATATTGGGAGAGTCAAGAAGTGTATAATTTATCAATGTAATACTGTCAGCGTAGATCTGGTTCTCATTTCTTACTAATTTATGCTCCATTTTTATTAGGTATCCGGTTTGCACCGGCGGCAACTGTGATGCATGATAGAATAGATATATAACATTGGAAAAGTTGAAACATTATTCATAAAGTTTGAGCTAATAATAATGAACGGGTGGAAGGGTTCGGATAAACGGGGCGCAGATGAACATTGTGAAATAAATGTGCCTTCAATATTGCGAGCATATTTTGCGTATAAAACAATTCGCTCCAGCAAATGGGACTGCTAACAAAGGATGGTTTATTTTTAGATGAGAGCGCCGAGCGGTCCTATGGCTATGCACGGACCACGCATTCATTACACAAATTGATTGTCCGGTATGTCATGCTATGCATTTGCATTAAAACCTAAACTTCTTATCGCCATGTTTGGCTCACATAGCATTTCCAAGTATTTCGATTAGCATCGATCCCTCGTCTGGTAGCTCTGTGCCGAAGCCGTTGGATTCACTACGTGCTGCCACCTACAACTGCTAGCTCAGCGCTTTTCTGCCATCTGCCGCTATGCATTTCGACTCGGTCCCAAATGCACATGCTGTAGGTAGAATGTAGAGGTAGGTATAGTATATGTCTTGTCATATGCATTTATTATTATATAAGCAATATATGCGTTTATGCATATGCACATTTAGCTGCCAAGCTGGGTAGTTTATTTAGATACTACGATGGTCGTAGCCTTGTTGATCGCTGCCATCTAATGTTTTTTTTTTTTTTTGTACAATACCTTTGAGCATACCTATATCACGAGATGCTTGCATTTTTGTGTTACGAAGGTTTTCCCAGCACCTAGATCAAAGCCATATAACTATTTGCTAAGCTAGCTCAGTTGCGGCACTTGCATATTTGACCCATTTCTTTTATCAACTAAAACAGCGACAATTTATAGACAAACCATCAACTATATCTTCCAATCTTTTTGCAAAAAAAAAAACAACAAAAATCGGTATTATGCAATTTAGTTGTCACCGTTTTGCTCTGGCACCAGCCACTAGCCTGTAAATCTCTATCATTTTATCGATAACCAAACATCTCTAAACCCATCTCTCACGCTTCCAATCGCTGATATGGCTATCATATGATCGACTTATCAAGTCCGACCTTCATGACCTTCTGTTATGAGAGAAGACTCTCACGGTCGATCGTTACCTAAAGCTTATCTCACATGACACTGAGACGCTCCCACATGATGTGACACTCTCGAGAGTACGTTATCGTCAAGGATGGGTGCTGTTTTGTCGAGAGTACGATACTGTGTGTGCTGTCGCCGGCTGCTGAGCGATGGCATTATTTGCTGGGTGCTGCCGCGGAGCGCTTTGGACCGCTGCGAACTCTTTTGGGCTGCTGGACGCTTACTTGGACTGCTGATTGCTGCTGTGAACACCTGGGCGCTTATTTGTGACTGCTGATTGCTGCTGTGAAGCGCTGTGGACTGCTGAACGCTTATCTGGACTGCTGGACGCTGCTGCTGTGCTGTGCGCTCATCTAGACCACTGCTCGCTGCTGCGGAGGACTTTAGACTGCTGAGTGCAGCGTTACGCAGTTATAGACCGCTGGGCCTGGTGCATGTTCCTATGGACATTAGCCGTAAACAGACTGCTGATGCTGGTGTTGCTTTGAAACGCTGAGCGCTGTCGTAAACTGCTGTGTAACTTACTTGGACTGCTGAACTGGGCCGCGAGTGTGGACTACCGGACAGTTACTTGGACTGCTGAGCGCTGCTGTGGACTGGTGGGAGCTGCTAGACGCTTACTTTGACTGCTGAGCGCTGATGTTGAGCGCTGTGACTGCCGAGCGCTGTTGTGAGTTGCTGTTAGCAGCTTCGAACTACTGAGCACAGCTGGGTTTTTCTGTGGGCCTTGGCACTGAGGCAGACTGCATAAAAAAGGTGGTGTGAGAACTAAATGCTACTGTGCCTTGCAAAGTGCCATTCTGGACTGCTCTGATCTTCCTCTGAACAGCTAAGACAGCGTCGAAGTTTTGGCTGCTCTTACTAATGATAAAAACTGAGTGCTCTAAATTCAACCTGAGCAGACCCTAAGGAACCGCAATTTCAAGAACTGTTAGCCCGACATCATCTTGAACCATCATGTCGTTCTCCTCAGTGCTTCATCTCGTTCCAGTACGCTACATCATTACCATCATGATCTTTCTCGGCATGCTGTTCAACTACATGGTTCGCGTCAACATCAACCTGGCTATCGTGGCAATGGTCAACCACACCGCTCTTCCGCACACGAACTTATCAAGGTCGGATGAATGTGGAGGAAATGGAAGTGTGACTCCTCTTCAGCCACAAGAAGATGGAAAGTTTGTATGGGATGAGCGTATGCAGGGCCACATCCTCGGAGCGTTTTATTATGGGTACGTCGTGACGCAACTGGCTGGAGGGAGGATGGCGGAGGTGTTCAGTGGGAAACATACCTTTGGCGTGGCGATGTTTATCTCGGCTCTGCTGACTTTGTTGACTCCCGTAGCGGCTGAGACGGATTGGAGGTTTCTGGTGGCTGTCCGTGTGGTCATGGGACTGGTACTAGGGGTGACCTTCCCAGCATCATATGTTCTTCTTAGTTCGTGGGTGCCCATGGGACAGATGAACTTGTTGGTGATGCTGGCTCAGGGAGGTGGCGACTTGGGTACTACGTTTACCCTACCGATGACATCAGCCATCATTGAAGGACTTGGATGGGAGGCAGTTTTCTATATCCAAGCGGGTTTCGTGGTGGTCTGGTTTGCCTGTTGGATGGTTTTAGTCTGCGACAGCCCTGAAAACCACTGGTTTATTACTGATGAAGAACGTCAGCTTATCGTAGCCGGTGTTGGACCTCGTGTCAGTGAAGTACGTCATCATTCCCTACCATGGCGTGGGATCCTTACCAGCATCCCCGTCTGGGCTTACTTCGTGGGGTACTTCGGCGCTTGCTGGTGTTATTACAGCCTTCTTACCGACCTACCACAATACTTCAGCACCATGTTGGGTGAAGACCTCTCCTCCAACGCCCTCTTCAACTCTCTTCCATACTTGGGGCTATGGCTGTTCACCATCAGCTTCGGCTACGTCAGCGATGAAGTGGTATCTCGAGGCTGGGCGGGACCTTTGGCAATCCGACGTACAGCTGCAGTGGTGTCTATCCTCGGTCCCGCAGCTTTACTAACAGCTATCGCGTTTTCTGGTTGTCAAACCTCCGTCGTTGAGGCTCTTCTAGTGGTGACTATCATTTTACAAGGCGCTGGGTATAACCTGGGGGTTCTTCCCCTCGACCTGGCACCTAACTATGCGGGGACTCTTGCAGGGCTCGCCAACACGCTAGGCGCCATACCAGGGTTTCTTGGGCCTCTGGTTGTGGCCGCACTTACTGAAGGGAATGAAACTCTTGCAAGATGGAGAACCTGCTTCCTGATAGCTGCAGGATTGGCTGGGGGATGTGGACTGTTTCTGCTAGTGGGTTGTAGTGTAGAGGAACAGCCTTGGAATAGAATGAACGACGATAATTCGGAAAATGACGTCGAGCAGGATCGAAAGCTTTCCATAAAGTCAATGGCGGGAAAGAAAAGCTTAGACAGTGAAGCGGGAAGAAGCAATCCATCTTTTGAGGAGAATGCTATTTGAAGGCGAAAGGTTCACTGTTTAAGAAGATGATCTGACGTTGATTGAAGCTCTATGCTATACACTCTGCAGTGTTGCATGCAATGGCAATGTTTTCAATGGGACCGAATTTAAGCAAAAAAGGAAAGCGGGCGTGACTGAGAGAACGATTATGATAATCGGAAAGGAATTGGAATAACTTGATAAAGCCCGTATCACTGCCATTTTTGCGTACGTAAGCGAGCATCATGTAAAATACCTATTCACTTTGCAATCTTTGAGCTAAAAGTGTAATGCCAAGTAACGCGGGAAAAGACAGTCGCGCTTGTTCATGAACTGTACCTACCATATTGAGTGACGCCTAATAAATTACATGCATAATGCACCCACTGCGTTACATGACCCTGTCACCCTGCGTCTTTGTGCATGCCAGTTAAATATATCTGCTATTTCGATCTACATTTGGTCTAGTTACCGTGTTTGCAAATGGCTTATGACGTCTTGTTGCTAACTGATCTATTCACATATACCTAGACATGTTTTTATAGTGATGTATAGTTTAAACCAATATAACCTTATGGAATGGAACTTGTGATGCCTAATGTGAATGCCAATAAACACAGTCGCACCTCCTATAGCCGGACTTTTGGTTATTCAATGAGGGCGTCACAGTGCGGACACCTGACAAAGAATAATAGTCAGCACTTAAACTGATGACAAGCTGTTACGATAATCTACGGCATCTCAGCCAATATGTCACACAATGTTTGCGTGTTAAAGAAATTACGAGTTATATAACGTCTGAATTCATGCATAGCTACTAGTGTGTGCAAGTTGATCGCGTTTCTATGGCAACCAATCGGCTTTGTTGGTGCTGTCTCTGTTCGGTTTATGCTGCCAGTCGAGGTGCAGCTTTGCTACGGAGCTAAACCTCGCGAAGGTGAGAAAAATTTTAGATTACATTTTGGCCTTTTGATAGCGATCCTGGCTATATTTGTCGGTGAATCTTTTTCTTAACTTTGGGCCCACCCCGTGACTCAGTTTTAGCCGTGCCTAGCACATTTCATCTGACTGACACAAGTAAAAAGGTGAGTATAGTCAATGGACAACAGATAATATACACTAGTCGTGAGATAAGCGATGAGTCAGTGAATAAGCCTGCTCATTCAGCGTTATGGAAAACGATAGATGACCTCCTACCTCTATGTACCAAACGCAACATTTACAAACTGTAATATCAAGACAAACAAAGCACTTGCCAGGAAAGAAAAAGAGGCATATGCACCTCGTAGCAACAGAAAATGATTGAAAGTAGATATTTGAATCGTATGTAAGAGCAACCCCCCATACTTTGAATCAGCAACACATGCTAAAATGATACCCCAGCAGTGGTGATGAAAATTGCTTTTTGCCCTACCAAGACGCTTAGCATTACCTATCTTCCCGATCCATTTATGAATATTGGACATGCCAACCTGCTTGCAAGAGTACATCCGTCTGCTGTCAGTTTTGATTCTAATAAGAGTGAACAAAAACCTTTCGCTCCTAACTACAGAAAGCCAAAACAAATCGAAATCTAATGGATTTTTTAACCTTCGCCCCAGTGGGGGGGGCATATGTTACCACCCTGTCGCGTTTTTTGCGTGTGAATAAAAAACCGCGGCGCGTAGCGCCGCGCCGCTTGGGGTAGCTTTTGGTACATCAATTTTGGACAATGTGTGAAATTTTTGACCCCAGGTCATGTCAGGTCAGGTCACCAGGTCAAGTTAACTGATCAAGCCTAAAAAAAGTTTGCAATCATGTCCAGCCTGCAGTGTTTGTCAGAAAGGTTTTAAACTTGTAGGATTGCATGCTGTTATGGGCGCCTATAATTTGTATATCTCGGATTTTTTATATCCGTGACCTAAGGTCAGGTCAGTGGCGTGACCTTACCATTACAAGTCAATGGAGAAAAATGAAAATGCCTCTAGATCCGTGTGTACGCATCGGAACAGTCCAAATATTTCAGACTCACAATGATTTAGTCCACTCGTGATGACCAAGGTGTCATTTTTGCTGATAGCCTCTAGACAGGTCATCCGAGGTCACTTGAGGCTACAAACAGTTTTTTGCCAATAACTCGCGATTGGAACGAGATAGAACGCTGGGGATGGTCTCATTGTGTTTGTCTTGTTGAGACGCATCGACTGATATGTAACATGACCTTTTCCGGTCAGGTCATGACCTTGACCTGAGGTCAAATTTTCAAGTTGACCTTTCAAGGTCAAATTATAGTTCATTCGACGCGTCTCGGCGAGAGGAACACGATTCTGGCAATAGAAATGTCGTGGCTTTTTGTAGTCGAAAGTTATTGTCGAAAAACACTTTTCGTAAAAACAGCTATTTTTGGAGTTTTTGCCCTCTGGAGGCTAAACCGTTGACCTGAGGTCAATATTGATTATGACCTTTTCAAAAGAAGAGTTCACAAGCTATCGTTTGCTGTTCCATGCGTTTTTGTAGCTACCATAGTTCCTGAGATAGCGGCATGTTTTCTGAAAAATATAATGATAATTGGCTAATTTTGACCTTTGATGACCTCTGGTGACCCCAATATTGCTCTAAGGTGAAAAATAACCGAAATACTTTAAAACGTACGCATTGAGAGCTATCGACTGCTTTTTACCGCGTCTTTCTAGCCCTCTTAGTTTTTGAGTTAGAGGTGGGTGGTAACATATGCCCCCCTCACTAGGGCGAAGTTGGCTGAGACCGCCACTGGGGCGCGGGTTAACCTCTTTAAGTAATAAGAGAAAATGTCATTATTCAATTATTCATTCATATTTCAATTATAGTTATAATCCTGCAAAAAATACGTTTCAAACTCTTCAAACTGCGGTTAATTTGACCAATATTTCTTATTCCAGACACGGAAGAGGTATGTCTCTCCCAGCTGCAGAGTTGGCCCAGTGTGCCGCGCGGGTAGCTTTTAACCACGGATGGCCGGTTGCTGAACTGGTGTGGCAGTCACCCAACCCCGTCTGGATTCTGCCTGCCCTGCTGCTGCAGCTCTCCAAACTGGGAGTGTTTGCTCGTCGTTCCTTGGACGGCAGGAGTAGTGGAAGTGGTGGTGGTACCATTCAGATAGCGGCACCAGAGCTGGCCGTAGCGACGCGGCCACTGCTGCTTCTGCCGCCTCGCGATGTATCAATAAACCAGCTGGAGAAGCTGTCCTACAGCCTGCATGGTGTCGAAGTGCTGCAGCCCGACTCGGGTCAGCTACTGCTTGTGACCCGTAATGTCAACTCCGGCCCGCTGGTTACCACCGTTGGCAGATGTCGAGGAGGACAACTGAAGCTGCTGCCACTCCCACCAAAACCTTCGGGAGGTCTTAATGACCTTCGAGTCGTTAACAAAACCTACCGCGTGGCGCGATTTGATTGGTCCCACTCCGATCGACTCTCTTTGTTCCACCTCGCTGAAGACATCGTCGCTCTCCTGCAAGACATTCTTGGATTCAAAACCATCGATACAATGATACAAGAGAACCCTCTGAGTCAGTTCTTTAGTCTCCTCCAGAATGGCTCTCTTGATTTCGGCGTTGCCATATTCGGATGGTCGCAGAAGCGGCATCCGTACACGAAACTCTCGATGGCTCTTGCACACTATGATCGCGGGATGTTCATACGCACACCAGAACCCTCTTCCGTGCCTTCTTTCAGCGGAAGTCTTGAGAGTCACCGTCTTCAGGCGTTGGCTATAGGTCTTCTTCTTGTGGCCGCCGTGGGTGGGTTTGTGATATTCCGCCTAACCTGCGCTCCAGACTCGCGTCTTGTCACGTTTTGTCTCCTGACGATCGGTTCAGTGGCTGCCCAAGGCCTTGCACTTCGTCCGGGGAGCATGTCACAGCACATAGCCGCTGCTGTGGTCCTTGAAGTTGGCATGATGACCTTCCAGTTCTATACAGCTGGTCTCCTAGCACAGGTAACCACCGAACAAGCCCGCTTGCCATTCAAGCATCTTGACGATGTCACCCGTCTTCCGGAGTGGCATTGGGCAGTACAAGAGAGATCCGTGGGCGCGGACGTTCTTCGCTACTATCCAAGACCTGGCGCCAACTTCACCAATGTCATGAACGATGGTATTATGGAAGGGAACATGACGAAGTGGGTCTCCCGCGCTGCCAGAGGCAAGTTCGGATTCTTCAGCATCACTTCACTAGTTGTCGACCAATGCACGGTGATACGATGTCCCAGTGTGTGTCTCCACCCTCAGAAACTGATGCGCGGATGGGGAGGACTTCCATTCCATCGGAGTATGAAGGAATGGCGTCTATTTGATGCCGCCCTTCTGCGGATGAAAGAGACGGGATTGTTGTCGCGTCTCTATCAACGTCGCTTACCAGAACGGCTCCTCCGCTCGGTGGAAAGATGTGACCTGGATGCTCGCCCGAGAACCCGCTGGTCTTCTCTGGGTCTTTCCGAATGCGGGCCGTTGTTTGCTATTCTCCTCGGAGGCTCCTGCGCTGCAGTGATTCTGCTGGGTCTTGAGCTGCTGGCGGGAAAGCTGAAGGAGTTTGACGAGGTTCATCGGGCTACTGATGAAGGCCAAAGGTCATGTCCTTCAGAGCAGCACAGTCATAGGTCGAGTGTGCTCTCAGTAAGGGAGAGAAGTCACCTTGACGCTATTGATGAATCCCTAGACAGCACGGTACTGGTGATATCATGATTGTTTTGTAATGGTCTCGCAGTTGGCACCAAAAGCAGGACATGGCGTCGTATGTCAATACCTGTAGATTGATGGACAGCAGCTAACTCGAAATACTTGTAGCCTAGAATACATTGGTCGATTGGTCATATACCAATCATTCGCGGTTATACCCATAATAGACCTCTGTACAGTGTAGTACACCAGGTCTGTGCAAAAGAAAACCATCACCAAAATACGTATTATGTGGCAAAGCATGGTGTTTGTGCATACTGCGCAGTAGAAGTGCTTTCATTGTCTACTACACCTTTTTTCGTCCGAATTCACAAAGATGAAGTCCAAATTCACAAAGCTGAATTCCAAATTCACAAAGCTGAAGTCCAAATTCACAAACCTAAATTACGAATTCAAAAGTCGAAAGTCCAAATTCACAAACAAAAAGTTGGAATTCAAAAAGATAAGATCGAATTTCAAAAAGCAAAAATGTGATTTCAAATAAGTAACAAGCAATTTCACAAAACAAAAATGCAATTTCAAAAAGATAATGTTTGATTTCAAAAGATATTCTGAACTAACTACAGACAAAGCTGCTGCACCTGAATTTTATATTTTTATAAGAGGTGCTTATAAGAAAAGGTACATAAATTTCCGCATGAGGAATACATCTGCTAATATTATGTAATATTCCTATTTGGAGGAACTCATTTAACAAAAATAGCACATGGAACACGTGATTTTTTACAACAATTGTTTATGAATCCACATGAATCATTCTGAACGTTGAACTCACAGATGCTTACCTCATTTGCTCTGTTAACGTCAATAACTTGCTGTGATTTATTTTATTGTAGCCAGGTATGTCTCAGTCCTCAACGGAGGTTGACCATTTTTTTAACCATGATGGGGATATGCAAGTTGAGGTAGAATTGACAGAGGTTGAAAATCCAGTTCCTGACGGAGCTCCTGACGAAGCTGGACCTGCCGGTGGCGGTGACGGCCCACCACAGCCGCGAGGCAGGCGCGGCCCTCCGCCGGGCACCAGGCGTGGGCCGTACAAGCGGATCCCCCGGGATGCCCAAGAGCGGGTCGTGGCCGTGTTCAATGAAGGTGGAGACTGGAAGGCGGCTGCGACAGCGAATGGAATTCCGGTCCGCACTGCCTACGGGTACATTACGAGGCCCGAAGGACAGCTGCCGCGTCCCCGTGGCGGTGCCACAAAGAAGAAAGTTACCCAGGGGATGGTCGACAAGATGGTCACTTACGTCGAGGAGAATCCATTGATATCTCTCGTGGAGATCGGTCGCAATTTGCGCCAGGACACCGGTGTCACCATATCCGTCCCGACCATCCACCGCCACCTGCACGGCCAGCTGTTTACTATGAAGAAGGTCGTGGCCGAGCCAGTGGCCATGAACAACGCCGCAAATAAGCAGAAGAGGGCCGAGTACGTGCGAAAGGTGATGGCGGCGACGGGGAGTGGGAGATCGGTGCTCTACATGGATGAAACGAACGCGAACCTGTTTTTGCGGCGTTCTCAGGGCCGATCCCGCCGCGGCCTGCGATGTTCGGTGAAGGCCGCCACCAGTAAGGGCCCCAACGTCCATATCATCGGGCTGATGTCGCAGACCGGCATCATCTACTGGGAGCGCCGACGAGGGTCCTTTCGGAAGACGGACTGCTCTGACTGGCTGCGACGTGCCCTGCAGGCCTGCCCTCTGCCGCTCGACCAGGTGACGATCGTCTGTGACAACGCGCCGGTACACTGTGACCTGGAGGCAGTTGCAGCCGAGTTCCCTGGTCTGGAGCTGGTACGGACAGCGCCATACAGCGCGCCGTTGAACCCGATTGAGGCTGTCTGGTCTGCAGTGAAGGCGAACATGAAGCGGGGCATGGCGTCATCATTCAGCGCCATGATGGACACGACTGACGGCATCACCCAGCAGGAGCACCGGCTGCGCTACCTGGAGGCCAAGATGGACGCCGCCATGGAGTGCATCAACCCGGTGATGTGCATGAACTTCTACAATCACGTCCAGCGCCACTATGCCGGGTGCGTGGCCCTGGCCGACCTGGCGATGGGCGTGTGAGAGTGATGGAGGTTCAAGATATGTTTCTGATTTGTAGTGGCTTAGTTCCAAACGTGCCCTACGGCGTTGTCAGACAAGCAGCTTTGCGTTGTTTTTGTCTAAGTCGCAAATAAAACTGTCCGTCCGTTGCCTTGCATTTATTTCAACGAGATCAGTGCCTGCAGATGGCCACTCTGCTCATTATCACGTTATTAGGTATCCACTATAAGCTAAAACCGACAAATTCTGAAGATATAGGAACATTATTTTTACATCCGAAAAAAAACAAAATATTTTGTCATTTTAAATTGTAGGTATATGTTAAAAGAGCTAGGTAACATATCATCAGAAAACAACAAGAAACAACGTTTGAAATCCAGCATTATCTTTTTGAAATTGCATTTTTGGTTTGTGAAATTGCTTGTTACTTATTTGAAATCACATTTTTGCTTTTTAAAATTCGATCTTATCTTTTTGAATTCCAACTTTTTGTTTGTGAATTTGGACTTTTGACTTTTGAATTCGTAATTTAGGTTTGTGAATTTGGAATTCAGCTTGGTGAATTTGGAATTCAGCTTTGTGAATTTGGACTTCATCTTTGTGAATTCGGACGAAAAAAGGTGTAGAAAAATGGTGGTGGTTGACAAAATCAGTTGCTTTTCGTATAACGTTTGAACCGAAAGTTTGTGTTTTATTGGTCGAAATGCTGTTCGTTACAATTGCACTTTTACTAAAAGAAACTTGAGTTCCCGGGCAAATATTGTCGTAAGCTTATTCTGTAGCCAGATAGCTAGTGAGATGTCACTGGTAGGTGCTATAACTCCGTGTGATGTTTCGTCGTTTCAAGGCATTACGTTTATGTTGTCTAGTGCCTAGCAACAAATATCCTTTGTCAAAGTTACCATGCTAAAAATAAATTCATTGTCAGACGAAACCTTTTATCTTCCAACAATGTAACAGCGAGTTCTGCTTTTCCATACCTCGATAGGCGTTATCACAAGTGTATTCGCGGCCATTGGGGCGACGTAAGAAAAGAAGAAAACAACTGGCCCCAAGAACTTTAAATTATCAGTTAGCATGCACCTTTTCCTTGATATGTAGAGAATTTACCATTGATTGTTAAAGAAAATTGCATTTAAAATCTTCCATTTATGCTTTTTTCATCGTTTGCACAGTATGTTCTTTTACTAAGCTAGAAACACTAATTATAAATAGTTCCCGCATCATCAAGAACAATAGGGAAGGCTTGAAGTGAATACAATAATCTAAACGGTTTTGTAATCCATGTGAAGACACTTCTAAAATTGCCTGTAGAAATATTAAAGGCAAAAGTTCAACTTTTTCAAAAGACGGATGGCTATAAACCTATTCAACGTGTGACAACTCAGCCGGTAGGGGAAGTTGGGACAATGCCGGAGTTGGGGCAAAGCCGAAATTCGAGATATTTCGAAAACCGTAAGACATGGATGCCACCTGTCAGTGATGCTCTGAAGCTTAAGTGACTACAATTATCGCATGTTTGTTACGAGTCGTCATTCGGAATACTTCGACTGTGAGGGCGCCAAGAGCGTTTTCAAGGTACGTTTCCCTTGTACTACATGCGCCTTTGAAGCTGCATTTCTTACTCATTATGCTACCGTTTGTCTGGCTAATTCGGTCAAGTAATCTTTAGCATGTCTTTGCATAAGTGTGCTGCCTATTTGAAATTTATACAGCACGTTGAAAAGTTATGGGCCTGCAAATGAAAGTATGGCTGGCTGGGGTAATGCCGAAAACGTGCGATTACGCACGTGTTAAAAGCACGCTACGTGGACTTTACTGCTGTAGAATAGCAACGCGTATTTTTAGTCACACAAATTACACTTTCAACCGACACAACGGCCTGTTACCTAAAAGGAATGATTTACCCGGCATTTTCTTATTATATCACACAATTATAACTTCCAGTGTGCACCGCGTCCTCAAGCTCTTAAAACGCGTGTCAGCTTTGAAGAATTCTGGATAAAGTTTGAGATAAAATGGCAAAACATAAATGTCGGTATTCCCCGTAGATCATTTCTCCCATTTTCGGCTTTCCCCGCAGTCCGGGGCAACGCCGAAAAAGTCACTTCTTTGATATTTTTAGTTTGTGCGCTTAACGGTATGCGAATTCATCAAATGCGCCTGGTATGTTTGAAAGGCAAAAGACTGGCCTCTCGAATGACGCCAACAAGAATAGCTTATGTTGTCTACCTTGCGTGCTACGGGCGTCAGAAAAAAAGTCTTCGGCGTTCCCCCAACTTCCCCTATATCGTCGCCTACAGCCCAGCTTTCCCTAGTGACCGATAGAGGCGCTGCTATCGATGTCCGCCCGTGCCGCCTAACGTCAGGCAAACGCTATCACACCTATGTAGACCATGCAGTCGTTCATTCGGCCAAAGCTGTATTGACCGCAGACTAAAAGTGGATATTGTGTCAGCGTAAATAACCTTCTGTTATATTTAGTCATGTGTGGTGTTTTGAAAACCAATCCACTATTTTATTGTCGCCAGGCTTGCGCTATTAACAAAATTGAAAAGGTTATATAAGTGAGCGCTTTATTGTATATCCAGAGTTCAAATACAATGAAGGAGTTGTCATCGCTAAAATGAGCTGACATACATGCCCAATGCATGGCGGCATGGCCTTTGTTTGACAAGGCAACCATGATGCACAGTGAAGCTTTCGTCAGCAGCCTTTGCAATCAATGTGCGCTATAGGCGTCATTGACGTCACTGGAATAATCATGTCACTGTTCATCATGACATAACTGGGTTAGGTGACGACAGTAGATCTATGACGCCACTGAACTCGGCCTAACATTTGTGAATGGCTGTCTCGCATTGCACCACCAACGGCTTAAACACAAGAAGACAGATAAGTGTAGGTACTAGGTATGGCCTAAACCTCTGTGTCAGAAGTGGTATGATTATTGAAGTGCGTGAAATTATTCCACGCGGAAATAATTGTACGTGCAAATTTGTTTGGAGCGTTTTGTGAATAAACGAGAGACTTTTGGGCGCTACTGGTGTTCGGTTGTTTAAATTCTATTACAAGCTATTTCGGCCTTATCTCGGTCTAGTTACGGTATTCTATAAATAAGGGAAAATTCGACAGGGAAGATAAAGAAAGCTAAAAATGGCGAAGAGGCAAGTCACGACAACGAACCAACGATCGATTCGATTTTGTCCAGTTTGGATACCGGTGCTGGAGTCCGGTGATGGTAACCGGCGATGGAGCCCGGTGATGGAGACCGGTGATGTAGCCCGGTGGTGAAGCCCGGTGATGGAGCCCGGTGCTGGAGACCGCGGTTATGGAGCCCGGTGATGGTGACTGGTCGTGGAGCCCGGTGCTGGAGCCCGGTGCTGGAGGAGCCCGGTGATGGAGCCCGGTGCTGGAGACCGGTAATGAAGACCGGTGCTGGAGACCGGCGATGGTGCCCGGTGATGGTGCCCGGGTGGTGAGCGGCGAGTGCTCCGGTTTGTTGACCGATTAAGGTGCACGGTTTGGCCGCGGTTTTATGACCGAAGATAATGTTTTTGATATTTTGTGTGTGTGCGTTTTAGTGATCTTGAAGATCAGAGGGGCGTGTGTCAGAAGTGGTATGATTATTGAAGTGCGTGAAATTATTCCACGCGGAAATAATTGTACGTGCAAATTTGTTTGGAGCGTTTTGTGAATAAACGAGAGACTTTTGGGCGCTACTGGTGTTCGGTTGTTTAAATTCTATTACAACCTCTGAATTCATTTTAAAAAGGACAAAGAAAAACGCAAGAAATTATCCAACGCTTCGCATTTATTGCTTAGTCATGGGTGTTATTGTCCTTCTAGTTACGATGAGTTTGATAATCTTCAACAAGTAGACAAACTGTATCAACAACAAGTAACTTGTAGAATAACTGCTAGTGGCACCAACACTAGCTGTGTACCGTAGCTGCGACCAGTAACGCCTCTGCACAACAATTTCGCCAACATTGGTTACAAACCCAGCAAACTAAAACAAAAACTAACAGGTGACGCGACAACAGCCAAAACAAACAACAAGCCGCTGCGTCAACGTCGTATGTGAGTAACATGGTAACATAATTTCTTATGTTACTAGCGTAAGTTAGTAGTTAGTAAGTAACAACGGTATTTATTGGGGACCGGATATTTACAAATACAAACGCGTTTCCTCACATAGCTATATACAAATCAAGTTTCGTTATCGTTTGTTTGGAAATATTGTTGAATGACTTATGTTTCGTTGACAGAGCGATGCTACCGTCATTATGACATCAATATGACATACTTTGACATATGTGATACAATGTCAAAATATTGCAACAAGTACATAAGGTGGCATCATTTTTATCAGAATCGACAGCAATGTGTAAAACAGAGTTTTGTTGCTGTTTTTGGCACTTCATGGGGCGATCATTAGCCAACATAATGGTGCAAGTGGCAAGTCACGGGTGGATCCAGGATGGAGTGCACTTTGGGCGACTGGCACCCACGCAGTACTCAAAATCGATTACGATTTGTCGTTTGTTCTAGAATAGGAAGAAAATTTACCTTTTATAAAGAAATTGTTTTGAACCGCATAGTAATGCGTAAGGATTTGACATCCAAAAGCCTCTTGATTTTTTTAGGGGGGGGGGGGAAGTCCCCGCAGCGTCCGTGACAGTGCTTCTGGATCCGCTTATGCTCAAACACTTTTTAAAGGAAGACTGCCACCTTCAAAAAGTTTTCTCAGATTGGCCTATGATTTATTCCCTGGACAAAACAAAATTTTAGAATTCACCTGACAAAGTATCATCACGTGAATCGCGAAAAAAATTGTTGATTATCATACAATTATCAATCGGTTAATGTCTAGCGACAATGTTTACACATCACTAGACTTCAAGGTCATAAGATTATTACATTTTATTTGAAAAAGTAAGGTATTTTATGATTTACTACTATATGATTTCATAAGAAATTGGCCATGTTTAATTTATTTTGCATTTAAGTTCGTAAAACATTTAAAAATCATGGCTCATTTGGAATGGGTCTGCCGCCCATGTTAAACCCCATTTCCCACACTTTTTTGGAAAAAATGAACTACTGAATATATAGGTTTAACTTTTATTTTGACACTTCAAAATTCTTCTCTGATCTCGAAACAATCAAAGTTTTGACATATATTTACCAAAAGATAAGAAAATTCGTGTTTCAAAGTTATCGATAAACAGTAGAGATGTCGGTTTTCTTGGACTAAAAAAATGGCATCAAACTGAACTTTGGTCTCCGATTTCTCGCAAACGGGTTCGAATTTCGGAAAACCGACTTCAGTCTGGGACATAGGTGGCTCAGCTCTAGTGAAAACCGTTTTGTGGAAAAAAGGTGGCAGTCTACCTTTAAAGAAGAGTAAGCTACAAAGGATGCCTTGTAACTTACAACAACATAGCAGTATGAGAAACACAGAGATATAGCGATAGATAAACGGACAAAGAGAGCGAGAGATAGACAGAAGGAGAAATACATAAAGATAAAGAAATAAGACAGGAGACACGATTACATCACTGACACACCACACACCAATAATCCATCATATAATTTACTCTACGATAGTGACATGGATGTCACAGTAGCCTGCTCCAATACCCCGGGCCCGGCCGGGATATGTCAGCAGCGACCAGCAATGCAATCGTTCTCAATAAGGGAACCATGTTAGCACCGTTCTGACGCAATGCGCCAAGGCGACAACACTCAAATGATGTCATATGGCAGCTTTCCAGCGGCCATATGGTGCCATATGGCAGCACGCCAGCTGTCATTCAACGTTGGTAGCAGAGACTGGCTTCTGCACTAAGATGGAGCAACAATCACGGCATAGTTATTCACACGCGTGCTTGACAGCTTTGCAGTTTTTTTTTCTGCGGGGAAAAATCCTAATTTCGAATGTCACACTAAACAGCCCGCAGTATCTATTTTATCAGTAGGTATATCGCGCAGTATTCAAGACTTAACCCTCGCCGGCCGAGGGGGGGGGGGGCGGGTGCCGCCCCCCCATAGGGTTTTTTTCGCGATAGCTCCGAACACGCTGGCGATAGAGAGCTGAAACTTGGCATACCTGACCTTTGATCCAAGCCGCATCTTTTGACACCAACCGCATTTTTGGGTCAGGTCAGGTCACTGACCTATGACGTCATAAGTGAACCTCTGCACGGTCTTCAGATGTCGCAACTTCGCAACGCCCTCACTGCCAGAGGAGATGTCACAGGAAAATGAAACTTGCAGGATCTAGTATCCATTATGAGTCTCACAACTTGTATATCTCGGATTTTTCCTAAAGGTCATATGAGGTCAGGTCATTTTCGTGACCTCACCATTATAAGTCAATGGGGAAAAACTCAAACTGCTATTCTGGCGCCGGGAACGATCTCCAACTATCTCAAGCACACAGAATCGTGATTTTATGCACTCCTTGCAAGGTTAGATGCGTCACTTTTGCAATGTTGACCTTGCGTGACGTCATTTATGACGTCATCAAGGTCATATTAGTTTTTCGTCAATAACTCTTGATCAAATTGAGCTAGCGAGCCGGGAAAGCCACCAATGGACTCAGGAAGACCTGCCGAATCGAATGATATGCGACATGACCCCTTTCGACCAGCTTCGTGACCTGGGGGTGCTGACCTGACCTTGACCTGAGGTCAACACCCCAAGTTGACCTGACCCGGACAAAAAGTATATCATTCGACGCGCCTGAGCGAGACGAACACGATGCTGCCAAAATCGGCGCTCTGCGGCCGTTTTTTGCGAAGTTATTCACCAAAAACTGAACCGTACCTTGGGGCACTTGACCTGACCTCAGAGGTCACCGGTTGACCTAGGACCTTAAAATCGGGTACCAATCTCTGCGTCTCGTAACGGCGCACACGCTCGTTTTTTCCGCGACGCGCTAGCTCCACCAGGGCGAAACGGCGAGGGGGGGGTCGTACCCGCCCCCCCCCCCTCGGCCGGCGCGTATGTAGAAAACCAATAGGTCCGGCGAGGGTTAATGTTGTCACACATTCGTTGTTCTGTTGAATTTACTTATGTTACGACTTACTACTAACATTGAGCACATATCATCATTTTTGTTTGTTTGTTCATGAAGCATAAGTGCACATCCGCTACAGCTGCCAGCTGCCGATTAGTACCCCGTTCCGCCGAGGTTTTTTTCTGATATTCATTTCGATAAAAATCCACAATAAAATCCTCTTGCCAGCCGCGGTTAAATCACTGTAGTCTCCTGCAGTAGTAGCCAAGGGTCTTGCACTTTTCACACAGTTCCTGCGGATGCACTTTGGACTGATCCGACACATCCAGGCCGTCCGGCTTCTCCAGAGGGCGCTGTGGAGAGAGAGAGAGAGAGAGAGAGAGAGAGAGAGAGAGAGAGAGAGAGAGAGAGAGAGAGAGAGAGAGAGAGAG
>NW_024883731.1:0-52241 GCF_019059575.1 Amphibalanus amphitrite
TTTGATGACCATAGGTCAATGTCAATGAGCTTAACATCATACATGTACTTACCTATTTCGAACAACAGCATGAACGTTAAAGTCATGGTAATCTATACTTAAGTCCGTGTAATTTGTTGCAAGCACTCCAATTCCTTGCAACCGATTCAATAGTATTTCACGAGCAATCAGTTTCAAATCCGATGGGGTTAAAATTAAAACTCCATGAGGCCGAATTAACTTCAATTGTTCGAGTTCATCTAATCTAACATGCAACTTTACATACTTTTCAGGGAAACATGCATTCTATTTCTTTTCATCTCTGATGCAATCCAGTTTATACCGGAAATATCCAGTATGGTCCACAGCAACCACACATGGCGTCAGGCGCGCTCGTCGCACCAACCATCGGTAAACGCCCCGCGGCGCTTCTGCTTCATCGTCCTGTACCAACGACAGTGAAAGGCAGACGACGCGGTCCGTTGGTCTTGTGACGTCATCACATCAAGAGTGTTAATAATTAGACGATCAGAGTCTGAGGGATCGTTCATTCACGGATGAGCACAGAAGATGCTGAAAGGGTTATGGTTGGCCAGTAATGTAACCGTCAGCTATTGCAAACATCGAGGCTTGAAAGGATGGATGTAATTTGTTTGTATCGCCAATGCTATGTTTCTTCAGGCGTCAGCCGAACAGAAAAGCTTTAATGAGAGCAATGAGGCGTTGCGTCTTCAATGGAGGAAAACGTGACTATTGCTCTACTTGGGGTCTCTGTAAAATAAGAATTATCAGTGATCGACGCTCAGGGGTTGAGGACTGGTAACTACAAGAGAAAACAAGAGAAAACGACGAAAAAAACAAGCTGTGAACCATGCGAAGTAGTTTAATCGGCATTGTGGTTCGCTATAGATGTACCGAAATTTGATATATAATTAATAAATCCACCCTCGGCCCTCGAACCGCCCCAAGGCAGCTGAAGGACGTCTATGATCGTTGTGGGAAGGTCGCAGCCCCGCTGATTCGCTTCAATGAGCGCAAATGACACTGTATCCGCGCTATCGAATTAACTGTCAATTCAGGGTGCGACTGGCGGGCGGGTGTTGTTTCAATGATCGGACTATAATCATGGGAGATGTCGGGAAGGCTTTGCTGCCCTGGGTGAGTTTGTGTCGATGGCGAGTAGGCTCATAAATGAGACATATAAAAATGATGGTAAATGTTTGTCTTAATCATGTTCGGTCTGGGTCAATGCTGAGCAAGAAGGCTTCGTTTGTTTGTTATGACAAATATGCGAGGAACAACAATCACGTTACAAGTGATAATTCACCGCAGAGATACCATGTTTCTATCAGACACTCGACGTACAGACGTGCAGTGTGCATCCATTTTCGGTCGAGTTATGCGCCAGAAATGTCTCCACGCCTGTTGTTTAGCGGTATTGCTCCACCAACAGCTGTCAACATCGCCCTATTATGGAGCAGTCAGCTGATCGGGCGGCCGCAAGCCACAAATGACGTCACCGAGGGTACTGATGGGCAGGCAGCTGACAAAAACCATACGGCGGCATAAATTGTCCCTTGGCTGTCCTACGTAATATGGCGCGGTGTCGACATATTCGGTGGTGCATGGAGGCAGAACTGGGCGAGCAGACACCGCGATTGGAATGAAATTATGAGCCAAACGGCAGACTGACTGACAGACTGACAGATTGACGTCCAGGTATAGGTACAGTCGCAAGCAAACACATAGATGGGTCGGCTCGTTCAGCCGATTAGGTTATGATTGAGCAAGGACTTTGCGACTATTAATAGGTAGTGTTTGCTCGTGCCTTGGCAAAGCCGATAACAGCTGAATGTAAGTCTGTGTCAATAGCTGCTCTTTTAGACGTAAATGTATCCATTTTGAAAGTTTTCTTTCGTAAGTTTCCTTGCAAGGCACTTTAAATTCACATTTTTAACCACACAATAACATTCTCTTGTTATGAAGTGGTTGAAAATTTGAGGGGCTCGTTCCACTACCAACAAATAAGTACCAGTAAAACGCCTTTTGGGCGAAGAACGAGCGAGCGAGATAGTGAGCCCTGCACGTGCGGAAGGGCGAGAGGATACTTCCAACGGGGCTTGTGCAAAGCACCCTTCTAACCCGTCGCTAGCGGTGTGCCAAATTTGAGCGCAATCGGCCCAGCCGTTCCTGAGATCTGGAATTGCCATTCTGCACGTGCGCACGTGCAAACGGGGTCCAAACTGACTTTTTCACGGCACCCCACTTACCGTTCCCCAACCGTGTACCAAATTTGAGCGCAATCGGCCCTGCCGTTCTCGAGATCTGGAAGCGCCCCCTGCACGTGCACACGTGCAGTAGCACCCTAACCGCAACACATGGGAATGCATTGCCTGGTGGGTGCCTACCTGTATGCCAAGTTTCAGCGAAATCGCCCCAGTAATTACCGAGTTATTGAAATGTGAACAAATTTGGCACCTCTTCTTTTTGTATTTTGCACGTGCAGTGGGGGGTCACTCACATAGATCAAGAGTATCCGACCTTTGGTAGAACGGATGCAGCTACCCCACAGAAATTACCGCAGGACAATCACCCAAGCGGCTGCTGAGATATGAGCCTCTCAAAATCACTACATCTGCAAAACAGCTTGAACACCCTTGACTTTTCACGTGGCACGTGCCACGACGGTCACTGAGATGTGTCAAAAGTAGTCAATTACGGGGTAGAAGGGATGGGCCTACCCAGCAAAAAAGACCGCAGGCAAATCGGTCTAGCGGTTGCTGAGATATAAGCCTCTCAAAAACGTTACAGGCCGGGCCGGGCCGGGCCGCTCATACTGATATTTTTCCGTTATATTGAAAAGACTTCGCTTCCCTCGCTGCGCTCGCTCGCTCGTAATCATTCTATTTTAGCGCTTATTATTCATCCCACCCTCCCAAAACTAAGCCAATGATAGAAGAAAAATGACACGGTATAGGTGCAGACTCATCATCAACGAGAATTGAATTAAATTAGCCCACTAATGCTTTTTTCACTACACCTACACGTCCGACCTTCCCAGCTATCAATGGCATCACCATGACCATACCAAAACGAAGAAAACCCAACCGTCAAATAGACGTCGATATCCACTCCGCTGAGACAATAGCGCCGCGCCGACCACTGATTTCGTAAGCGGCGCGTCGGTGGCGTTTGTGGCGCGCAGTGCTGCGCCACACTCGTCATTGCCGTGTCATAAGTGGGTCATTGAATCGGGTCTGCCTTGAGGCAGTGAGACGATAGCTGTGATGTACGCCCCACCCCTCCTGCCACCCAGAGGTGGGAGTGGTAGCGCCTATGGCTATCGGGGGGGGGGGGGGGTCGTCGTGATCGACATGAAGCTGGTGCACCAATTTCAATGTGTGCCACCGAGACGCGAGTAAAACCGATGACAAATGGCCGGACCCGGCCCTGCAGATAGGCGATCGTAATTTTAGAAAAGGCCTTGCCGTATCAAACTATCATCTACAGGGTGGAAAGTAATTACGCGAACATGTATTTTCTTACAATTTCGCCCGTCAGTGGAGATTTTCTATGAGCGCGGGCTGTTATGGAACATGACTGGTCGTGTTTGTTGTCGCCTCATCTAACAAAAGTGACCTTACTTTGAAAAATGACTTGGAAGGTCTACAACACCTCTCGGCTTCGAGTGGTGCTGACGCCATACGCTGCTCAAGACCAAAATGGGCAAAGAGCTCAATTTGAAGTTGCCAGGGAAAGCGTTTGTGATTATTTTGGCTGGACTGGTGCGGAAGGGACTCGGAACGGTCTCGGCACCAGTATTACTCAATTACACCTTTGGTTGAAGCATAATAAAACTTAAGAGGACTTAAAAAGCAAAGCCGATGGCGGCAGTAAAACCTCGGCGAATTCAGGCGCCGAATGGGTGGTCACCATTTCCGCGACCAAACGACAACAGTCGACCCGAAAACAGGCGAAATGGCTTACTTTGGCCGGGTACCCGATCTAAGATATCACGATTCATACATAAATCCGTGAAAATTCGAAAATCAAGCCGTACAAACAATCGAGATGGCCAAAATTCATGAATTAACAGCAGGATTGTCAATTTAAGTTTTCTAAAGACCGCCAAACCTGAACAGAGGAGGACAGGCAGCTGGCTTTGTGGCTGGGTGAGACATCTTCGAAGCTTTTTCATCCGTCAAACCTGCAGAACAACGCGTTGGGGGCTGCTGATGCGTCCGACGTCCCGCCCGTCCCAACCTTCAAACATCCGGCAAAGGAACACTCATCAGCGTGTTATGAGCGCCCGGATGGTGTCAAAATTGCATGTAGTGACCAACAAGGCCACCAAAAATAAAGTATACAACTAGTGGAACATCCTTCCAGACGAGTCTCTTTATCTAATCCAGCAATGCACCAAAAGGGGCCAAATGATTGAGCGCACTTTTGTGCCCGACGCAAAGAAACTCTTCTTCATGATTGATAAAGTCCTTCCTCTCACGGCCAAAAAGACGCAAGACTGGTGCTTTGAGAACCCGTTCTTCTTCTGGGTATATAATGGTCAATCTGGGAATAGCCCAGACCCCAATTTGATCAAAAATATCCAGGCGACTCTTCAGGAGAGCGTCTAAGAGCTGCTAGTAGCCACCAACATCGATTGCCTCACCAGACAGCTCCAGGAGGCGTGGACTAAGCTTTGGCCAACAGAGCTTGACATGCTCATGTCAATTATGCCTGAACGCCTTTGTCAGTGTATCGCACATAAATAGGAATATATGAAAAGATGAAATTTTCATGTTACCGCCGCTTTTTCCATTGCTATAAGACGAAAAAGTATGTTCGCGTAATTACTTTCCACCCTGTAGTGGCCTCAATGCCGACAATGTAGAACAGGGTAAGTGGGTTATAAGTGGTGAAAGAAATACCCAATTTGGCATGAATCTGTAGGTATTTGATGGTCGTCAGCAAAAAATTGCAACAGCTGATTGTGGCAACGGACCACAACCGAAAAAGCAAAAAGTGAAGAAAGAGCAGTGAAAATCGTTCTTGGACCAAGACATGATCCAGTTGTCAGGATGTTGTCAGGAAAAATGATTTATCATATAATCTATGATGCAATATGTAGAGAAGGTTTCAGTAATACCTTGTTTTTTTATAAAGGAACATCGTCAAAAATAAAATCACACCTCGTAAAACCTAGACCCTGATTCAATATACCAGTGTTTCCTTTGACAACACAAATTATAAAAATCATCACATTCACGCTATCGCTTTTGAGCTCCTCACAAGACACAAATATGCATCATAACGGCATCCTTTGGGAACCAACTGAAAATGAGTGAATATGAATCAGGAATGGTAAAACTTCTTAGTTACATATCCGCAGATTAATGCCTAAAAGAAATACTTTGTTGCATGTGTTTACAAATTCTTCTCACCTTTACGGTTTACCCTACCATTGGTAGGGAGTTTAGCACCCCCCTTCCCAACAATGTACATGCATACTCCGCAAAGCCCGCGAGTAAAAATCAAATCCACCATCGTCGATAGAAAAGGAACTCAGCATAACCTCAGTACGGCAAACCCCCGACCTTGTAATGTTTATCCCTCGCACGACCAGGCCATTTCTCATAACACGAACGACCGGGGGGGGGGTTGTTACGACCCCCCCTGGCGTTTCGAAACGGAAGGTCGTAGAGCTTAGCGGAAAAAACCAACGGATTGCTCTCAACGAGATCTCGCAATTGGTGGTATATTTTTTGGTCCTAGGTCAACATTTGACCTACTTATGACCGGTCAAATGTCAAATTTTCCGAAAAAATCAAACTTTTTCAACTTTCCGCGGCGATTGCGGCAAAACGGTGGGGGATATCGACTTGAAACCTTCACTATCGTGTTCCTTGATCAATTCTCTATCGTTTGGTATGTATTTCGTTTCCCTAGCTCTAAAAATGGCGCGTTGGGAGCGCCGGAAGTCGGCAAGGTCACAGTCGGCGGCAGAAATTTGAAAAATCAAAATTTAAATTTTTGAAATCTGATTGTATTTTTGGATTTGGGAGGTCCATTTGCTCCCTATAGAAGCTAATATTGCTGCATATTCCCATTGAGGTGACAAGAATTAGCAAAATAGTGGTTCGGGCGCTTTCAAAAATAGTACCGGACGCTGTTCCTCTTGTGACGTCATAGCTCCGTGACCTGACCTGACCCGGTCAATTTCCTTGCACCACACGATAGCCAATGCTTGCCCCAACATGCATGGGAAGTTTCATCATGATCCATCAAACAATGTGGGTATCACCGGCAGAAAACCTAGGGATTCGGCGCACACGTTTGGTAACTGTCGGCCGGAGGCTGTACGTCTTATGACGTCATAACTCCGTGACCTGACATGACCCGATCAATTTTTTTCGGAAAAAGATGCGCAAAGGTTGCCCCAGAGGGTATTGAAAATTTCAGCCCGCTACGACAAGCCGTTTAGCGGGCACTTCGAAAAAACCTCAGGGGGGGGGGGGGGGGTTGATACAACCCCCCAGGCGTTCTAGGGTTATAGATAATCAAATGGTTACTAAACACCAACAGCTGACTAGCCAGCTGCCGTGCTACCAAATGGTGCGGTGTTACCAAATGATCCAGGGCTACCAAATAACCGTCTGGAGGACGGGGAGAAAGTGAGTGTGGTCCTCGTCGGACAGATGTTCCCACAATTATCGACGTCACCGGCTGATCGCTCTCTGGACCTGGAGTAGTAAAGGAATCTTGCTGTGGACGGTCGAGGACGCTTAGGGCGTCTCGGATCTGCGGGGTGGCTCTCCAAGCCGACGAGATGGTCTTCCAAGCCAACGATGTGACTTCCAAGCCGGCGTGGTTTCTTTCGAAGCCTTTCCAAGCCTGCGGGGTGGCTTTCTGACTTACCAAGGAGGCTTCGGCTCTGTGGGGTTGCTGTGCAAGAAGAAGAGGTGGCTTTTCATGGCCCAAGCCGTTGTGGTGGCTTCCCGAATCAATATTAAGTCTTCGGATCTGTGTGGTGGCTCTCCAAGCCGAGGTGGCTTCCAAAGCCGGCGTGGTTTCTTTGCAAGCCGTCGCAACGGCTACCTGAATTGCCGCGGAGACTTTGGCTATGTGAGGTGGCTCTTCAAGTCAACCAGATGACTTTCCAGTGGTCCAAGCCGTCTTGGTGGCTTCTCAACTCAACGGGTTGGCTTTCCAAGCCAACGAGGTGACTTCAGCTCTGCGCAGCGACTGTAGCTCTCTGAAGTGGCTTTACTCTTTACACTCATTGACAAGTGCCTATAAGGTGCCTACAAGTGCCTGCCTATAAGTTATAGTTCTAGAAATTTCCGGTTCTGTGAGGCAGTCGGATGAGCTTTTAATGACGTATTTTAGGAAAGAAAGGGTCGTTAATAGCGAAGGCTCACGTGTTGCACGTTAATTTATGCGTGATAGTAGAACAACGTTTATACCGTCCTGCAAAAATCAGGCACCTTGGTGTTAAATATCTCAAACTTATTGTGGTACATCGTTGTGTAATTTACGCTTCAGCTGAGGTTTCCTCAGCTCATCAACTTCATTGTCAAGTAGTGCGATCACCTACATTGTAACCTCAAAGTCTATACAAGTTGATCTTAATTCGAACGGTAAGTTTATACGATGGCAACATTAACAAGGTTGCTATCAACATGCACGAAACACAGCCAGCGCTCGACCACGCCCTCCCTTCTGTATCTCTCGTCTCTCTGGTTATGGTTGCATCATATGAACCAGCTATGGACTTCGGGATGCACAGTGGTGACCATGATTATTGGGGCTCAGAGGTATCGGGCGCGGCCCAGTGGCCGATGGGCTGGGGGGGGGGGGGGTAGAGGACGCGCCCCAGTGGCCTGACACAGTAGCCGCAAGGGCTGTCTAGGGGGTGTACTTTGATGGGATCGCAGACGGAGTCGATACATAATTTGACTGACGATGACTGTCATGTCTTGAGTTGGCAACAAAGCCAATCTGATTGGAACTAATTGGTTATTATAGGGTAGCAGTAGCACTGTCTAATCGGTTAAATATATAATCAAGCATATTTGTGAACGAAAAATACACTTTTGATTGCATTATTGGGTGTAGCTTTGTACGGATGTTAATGGTATGGGAAGATGGTCCACTCCAGCCCTTAGCAGTTCTCTTTCATTTTTGCTTTTATGCGCAGTATTTCTAAGCGTTTTGGGAGTCTATATGGAAAAGTGTTTTCGATATGGGTACCCTAAAAATGCAATGAATTCGTTCCAGAAAAGCTTTACTAACATATTCCCACAAGAAAGCAATTGCAAGGGAATCAGTGCTATGACACTTTTTTATTTCTGCCGCCATCGGTGACGAAAGCGTCCTGAATGATTGAGGGTGGCAGATGTGACATCACCCGTGACGTAATCATTTGTAATGATGGCGGTCTACATCGAGCACCTGGCGCCATTATAGTTCGTCGTCCTGCGCAAGCGGCGTACATTTTGTAGTAGCAAGAGTAGCAAGAGTAGTAGCAAGAGTAAGAGTCCACTCATAGATCTATAACAATGATACCTATGCTTTTGTCAATCGAAACCGGGCGTTAGATCGCATTGTATAGAAGCATCTTATGACCATTTACAATGCCATCCACGAGTACGGCGAGAACTACAAGGATTTTTCCCAGGTCGGAAAAAGTTTTGGAACTGAGGAAAGTTCTGGCCTCTGAAGAATACCTAGAGGTTCAAACACTCGGCGCTCCTCCTGTCCCTCTCTCTCTCTCTCTCTCTCTCTCTCTCTCTCTCTCTCTCTCTCTCTCTCTCTCTCTCTCTCTCTCTCTCTCTCTCTCTCTCTCTCTCTCTCTCTCTCTCTCTCTCTCTCCCCTCTCTCCCCCATCACGAAGCACGGTCTCGACAGCTCTGTACTCATGTCAACCCTAACCTAGAAATCCGTGCCAATCTGCATCTAGCACACCTGTCCCAAATCAGACCATCTCTTGCCGACCACACCCCAGCCGAGCCCCCATCTGCCAGACACCCCTCCCCCCTCCCCCCCGTGGGCGGCGGCCCCGGCCGTCTGCGCCAGTGAGATGTGAGGTGAGCTTGTAGCCCCGGGCGGTAGGTCGCCGTGCACTAAAGAGCAGAGATGACCCCGGTGAGAGGGGTGTGGCCGCCACACCCCCGGGGAGAGGGAGGGGGGGGCTCGTCAGGGCCTCTGAAGGTACGGGAGGCTGCTGAGGATCGCAGGTTCGTTATTAGTTCTAAGATAATTTATTGATATTTCGTTATTAGATAATTAGAATAGAAATAGATTACTAAATATAAATATATAGTATAAATATATGATATAAATATATAAGTATATAAATAAATAGAATAATAAAATAGAATTAGATAATTCGTTATTAGCTCCATACGATACGTCTAGAAAACACTCAGCTCACGCATACCTACAAGACAAAAAAAAAAATATGAGACAGAGGAGACATTAGTAAGGTCAAAGACCGTGCAAAAAGAGAAAAAGACTTCAATGGAACATTTGAGCTCCAAGCAATCGGCGTATATCGACGTGGAGTGTCCACCGTCCACCGTCCACCGTCCACCGTCCACCGTCCACCGTCCACCGCTTCCACCGTCGACAGTCCACCGCTCTCCTACCCTCCCCATGGCGCTGCTGCCGCCAGCGGTGATTTACACGATCCCGACCCGTCTCCACCCTGTGTATTAGTGAGAACTCGTGAGGCATAACCCGTGATTTCTGAGCTCGTCGTGCTCAGGTCGTCCTACTCTGGCCACCCGGGCCTCGGGTCAGGGTTAGGGAGGTGCAGGGCGTGTCCCAGGTGGGCAGGGGCGGGGTGTCAGCTGACTGGGGAGGAAGGAGAGCAGAGGGGAGGAGAGGAGAGGAGAGGAGAGGAGAGGGAATGGTGGAGTAGAAGAGAGAAGAGGAAAACAATAACTAAGGGACACAGCTTAGACGAGGAAAGAGGTAAAATTTGTTAACAAATTGGTAGATGTAGAAGTTTATAAATTTATAACGTAATAACGTTACAGTGCTAGAAAGAGCACGAAAAAAGGAAATAAAGACAGAATGACAGAACCGGTAAGCTTTCATGAAGAAGAGAATATAAAAAGCGGTGGAAGAGAACAAAAGAATTAGGAAGGGGAGTGATAAGTTGAGGAAGGAGAAGGAAGGTGGATGGAAAGGGCACGCATCGTGGATCTAAATCGCTGCGACTTAGTAACGCTGAGTCGCTGAGTTGGGCAGATTGGATTGAGCTGTATGACAAGACCATTGGGAGCATTGGGACCATTGAGCTGTCTGACAAGACCATTGGGACCATTGGGACCATTGAGCTGTCTCACAAGACCACTGGGAGACCGCTGCACCGTTGATTTCCTTTACTATCGGAGCTTTTAAAGACCACATTCGTTTAGATAGTTCGTGCTTTTATAAATACAAACATATTGCACAGGAGGGGTAGATAGGCGTTAGGACAGAGCAGGGGACATTGGAACACCTAATGCGGCCTCCAGTCGGTGCTTCGTTGAGACTCGGCCATCCCGAGGGCTGAATAACAGGGAAACGTCCACCGAACCACGCTTGGTGCCGTTGTGACGGCCTCTCTGAATATTCGCAGCAGTATACCTCTGAAAAAAAAAAATGGAACAGAGGCCAGTTTCACCAACAAAAAATAGACGGATTAGAAGAGTCAGACATTTTGTTTTTCTCAACGACAATGACAATCCAAAAAACAATGTAATAAGATCAGACGTTTCGACAACAAAGTGACGAAGGCACCTTGTTGTCGAAACGTCTGATCTTATTACATTGTTTTTTTTGGATTGTCATTGTCGTTGAGAAAAACAAAAAAATAGACGGCTGTGATTATTTTTTGACAAAACGATAGTCTCAAAATGTCATTTACTGCTGAAAATGACTTGAAAAATGCAACAACTTAGCTTTCAAGTGCTATATTATTTGGTCAGCAATTACCTTTTTCACCTCTTAATTGGATTTATAGACTATCGTTTTGTCAAAAAATAATCGCAACCGTCTGTTTTTTGTTGGTGAAACTGGCCTCAGGTTGAATCTGATAGGCGAAGCTGATGGCTCTAATTCTATATGTCGACTCTGAAAGAAGCTGACGAAGGCTCAAGCCTCTCGATCCGGAAGGTGTTGGTTTACGGCCCTGCAGCGTCCTTCTACTACTCAACTCATCGACTCACTGCCCCGGTGAGCTGACTCGCCCTCTATGTGCTTGACCGTGACAATTTCAACGAGCACCCACACCAACAATGTCGCAACCAAATACCGAGCATAGTAATTTCACCCTTGACAACACGCGGGCGGCTGGGTGGCGGCCACGGCGGCCGCCGCTCTCCAACACAGCGCTAATGACCGAGACGAAATGGTCGAGAATCGCATGCACTGCCGCTGTTGTCTTCAGCGTTATGAGTAATGAGTGGTCTAACAGTGCTCTCATAAACCCATCACAATGCCAATGATTTTCCACTGATGGATCCCACAATGGTATCCGCACGGGTTTTAGAGGTCAGTTACCGCAACGGTGTCGAATTAGGGCTAACTGCTAAACAGAGACCAGTGCTAAACGAATAATTGCTGGTTGTGAAATTATTGTTTCAAGAAATCATCCATAATTCCTCGCCATTCTTCTTTTTATTCGCTACAGTGAGAAAATATTCCGTATGCCTTCTTTCTGACAAGTGTAAAATGTATTTATTACGGTTGGATAATCGGCATTTGAGCATTTCTCCAATGATTCATGAATGAAGCTGCATGGACCGGACATATTTAGCTGTCGGATGACTCACGCGATCTTATACAAATATAATAATAGCCGCTTTCACGTCGGGCTATCTGGCGAGTGCTACTAATTTGACCAAATCTGAACCGAATCTCTTTTAAAATAAATATCTTCATATAATGAAATTATTTCAGTGTTTTAATCGAAAATAATGTCTGATAATTTGAAAAATGAGGTATAAAAGCATCTGTGCAAGCCAAATTGGTAATTTTAAAGAAACACAATGAACCTTATGTGACTAAATCTGCACCAAATCCAGGGGCGCGGGAACTACTTTCAGACTGGGGGGGGGGGGGCACACCATGATAGAGATCAACATAGGGTACCCCCAAATTTAGTTTTCTCGCCGGTTTTAGGCCACTTATTTTTCATCCCTTGGCTTTTTCAACAAAAAGGAAAACATTTGAAAAAAGTGCGGTATTCCGTCTTAACCCTCGCATGTGTGCGGCGTTTGCCAGCTTCTAATGTGTAGGGGGGGGGGGTCGGTTGGACCCCCCCTTGCCGTTTGGCCCCTGATCGAGCTAGAGCTTCGCGGAAAAAACGAGCGTGTTGCCCGTGACGAGAGGAAGCCGATGATACCCAATTTTAAGGTCCTAGGTCATTGGTTGACCTTCCAGGTCAGGTCAATGACCCAAGGTCGGGAAAATCGGGACCTGTTAGAAAGTCGTAAAGTGTGGCTGCTAAGGGGTTTTTCGGGGTGCTGATCACGAATATCGTGTTAGTTTTGATCACAGATGATGTCTTTAAGCATTTAGACCAGGTCGGGTCAGGTCAGGTCAGGTCAACCAGTAGGCGTCGTGACGGGTATTCGTATTACGTGTCAACCGCCTCTGACAGCTTCGTAACATGTTACGAAGTCACCAAAACTACTTCGTAAATGTTTAAATGGTTGCTAAATTCGAATTCAGCTCAAAAAACTAGCCTAGAAACATGTAAAACTCGAAAAAGTGAACCGAGGTCACCAAAGGTCAATGACCTGACCTGACCTTCAGGTGACCTTGACACCCACCCTAATGCATGGGAGCAACATCAAATCACATGTTTGAACGTTTGAAACCACGAAAAGCTTGCAAACGCGCGGCTAATGCGAGCCGACATACGCGGAATCGCGATTCCGGCCAAACATGGTCTCGGAAAAGAGGTCACAGGTCAAAGGTCATTGGGGTCAGGGTCATGAAATTTTCAGGGTAGGTGTAAAATTGATCAATGTGAGGGTACTGAAAGTTTCGTCGCGATCGGCCGCTTTTTACGCGAGTTATTCGCGAAAAACCATGGGGGGGGGTCCATCCGACCCCCCCCCCCCCTACACATGCGAGGGTTAACCCTCGCCGGCACAGGGTGGGGGTGGGGGTTGATGCAACCCCCCCCCCCTTAAGGTTTTTCGCGAATGACTCGCGTACAAAGCGGCCGATCGCGACGAAACTTTCAGTACCCTCGCATTGATCAATTTTACACCTACCCTGAAAATTTCATGACCCTGACCCCAATGACCTTTGACCTGTGACCTCTTTTCTGTGACCATGTTTGGCCGAAATCGCGGTTCGGCGCATGTCGGCTCGCATTAGCCGCGCGTTTGCAAGCTTTTCGTGGTTTCAAACGTTCAAACATGTGATTTGATGTTGCCCCCATGCATTAGGGTGGGTGTCAAGGTCACCTGAAGGTCAGGTCAGGTCATTGACCTTTGGTGACCTCGGGTGACCTCGGTTCACTTTTTCGAGTTTTACATGTTTCTAGGCTAGTTTTGGAGGTGAATTCGAATTTAGCAACCATTTGAACATTTACGAAGTGGTTTTGGTGCCTTCGTAACATGTTACGAAGCTGTCCGAGGCGGTTGACACGTATTACGAATACCCGTCACAGCCCCTACCGGTTGACCTGACCTGACCTGACCCGACCTGGTCTAAATGCTTAAAGACATCATCTCAGATAAAAACTAACACGATATTCGTGATCAGCACCCCGGAAAACCACTTAGCAGCCACACTTTACGACTTTCTAACAGGTACCGATTTTCCCGGTTTTCGGGTCATTGACCTGACCTGGAAGGTCACCCGATGACCTAGGACCTTAAAATTGGGTATCATCGGCTTCCTCTCGTGACGGGCAACACGCTCGTTTTTTCCGCGAAGCTCTAGCTCGATCAGGGGCCAAACGCGAGGGGGGTCGTACCCCCCCCCCCTTGTGCCGTCGAAGGACTCAAAATGGCCTGTGCCGGCGAGGGTTAACACGCGCAGTGGAAGGGTTGCCAGTACTACGCCCAGTGGAAGGGGGGGGCGGATGTCGCCCCCCCCTAAGATCTCAGCTCCCACTGGAGCTAGAAAGGCGAAATTTGGAGGGTAGATGAGGGCTATGGGGAAGTCTGTTGTGTGTGAATTTCATGACCCTAGGTCAATATCTTCAAGGTCAAATGAGGTCAAATGTGGTCAAATCTGCCATATGAGCGACTTTTTTGCGTTTACACGCCGATAACTCAAAAAGTTACCGGCCGATTTTCTTTTTTCTTTCACTATACGAAAGACCAAACATTTGTGAGTATGTAAGGTGAATTTCTAGTTAATCCAACAATGAATATGGCAGTTAGAAGTCTGCTAAGGGTAAGATGTCGCCGGCTGAAGCGGGATCGGCCGACGCGGGAAACGCGGCAATCACAGTTTTGTGTTTACACACTCATAACTCAAGTTGTTACCGGCCGATTTTCAAAATTCTTTGACCATATGATTGCCTGTACATTTCTCAGTCTTCTCACCAAATTTGACGCGAATCTGATATAATCAGCGGTAAGGAGCGCGATGTAAAGACGGAACCGTCCCGCCCCGGCACAGTCTACAATTCAGGCGGCGCGTAACGGCTAGCGCCGGCCGCCGCGCCGCCGCGCCGCCGCGCCGCCGCGGCGGCAGGATGTTTGACTTTACATCGCTCTTACTAGAAAAGTTATGAACCGATTTTCTTATTTCTTGCACGAGAAGATCCGCAATTCAATTCTGGGCAGGTAGCCAAAATTTCACATTAATATTTTGTTTGCGGCGCGAGTTATTGGCGAAAAACAGGAGGGGTGGGCGAAATCCGCCCCCCCCCCTTCCACTGCGCGTGTTAAAGTTGTGGGGACACCGCCCCCACGGCCCTAAAGTTAGGGGGGCAAGCTGCCCCCACTGCCCCCCGGTTCCCGCGCCCATGACCAAATCTGCACCTAATCTGCACCAAATGTGTACCAGATGGCCTCGTGAAGACGGCTAATATTTACCCATTGCATGACTCACACGATGTTATACAAATGAAATAGTAACGCAAAAATTCACCCACTGACTCATTCCTAGTACCGGCACGGGGCCGGTGGCCGGGTGACTTAACACCAATGAGTGTCATTGTGGTGAGAGTCTGATTATCCCAACCCAGTTACACTCGGCACAGTCCTTTGGTGTAGCCTTCACGCAAGGTCATGGAAATTACCGGCGGTATTTAATAGCGGTCCTGTAATTAGGGACTCAACGACGCACAGGGTGCGATTCGCATGACCCTGCCCGTAGCCGGGGAGGGGGGGGATGAATCATGGTTAGATTGCCACTAAAAAGTCGTACGACTTCAGGTAATTTTCACCAGCTATCGATGCGCTTGGGAGGTGTGATAACTTTATGTCTTCGATGTGTTCCGACTTTGGGAACAAGATAGCGAGAAGAAAAAACAAGAAAAGATAACCTATTGTACGTCAAATGCTGGGAAATACTTTTCGATGAAAATAAAATAAATGCAATGGTACCACAATCAAGTGTTTCTCCAAAACCACTATATTACATACAATACATACAAGCATTACATTAGGTACATGAGTAATGCGGTTGAATCGTATTTGATGCCTCATAATAAATGAGCATTTATATCATGAACCACAAACAAGACAATCTTGTCCACAAAGATCAATAAAACCTACCACGAGTGTAGAGCCAATGAATCTAGAACCCCCTATGTCTGGAATCCCTATGCGTCTAGAGGCTAGAGTCCTCTGATCTGACCTCAAACCATAACAGACCTAGCCGACGGGAGGCTCGCTTCTACGGACCCCAGAGCCACTAAATGACCGCAAAGCGGTGGCGCAACGCAAAATGAACTCCAATGGCTCATAATCATCCAGCCTTCTGCCCGCGGTGGAGAACAATTATCCCCGTAATTTATTGATCTAACACTCATCGCGTGCCCACAGCAGTAGTCGGTCTGCTCCCGAACTTATCTGATAGCGGGGAGCTCGGCTATTCCGAGCGAGTAGGTGCTGGTTGGGATTAGAGCGACTTGCAAAACTGACAATCGATTTGGGTGATGAACCTTGCAAAATTGGAGCGAAATACTCCCAGCGTGTACCTGTTAGATCGATAGTGATCTACTACAGTCTGATGAACGTATGCAAAGATGAAGTTGAAGCGCCTTGAGCCATTTTGCATGCATTTTGGACTTTGGTCATTGCAGATAGACCGAAGTAACATTAAGGCTAGTGGTAAGGTCATTAGTTTTTTTGTGGCGAAGATCCAAGGCCTTCAATCATTATCACACGAACCATGGCTCTATATGTGTTGCCGTTCCCTCCAGGTCCATAAGCGATAATGGAATGGCTTCTGGGGGAGCGATAGCAATGCGACTCTCAGGGGTGCATACGATAAAATGCCAAATTTTCTTTTTGTTTTTTTTTTTTGGCAGCCTGCAAGCTCATAACTAACTCGATGAGGGCAACTCAACTTTAGTAACAACTGTTGTTACTAAAGTTGAGTGAAGTGCATTGACATGGCGGACACTGGACATTAAAATATTTGTTATCAGGCTCGTGCAGCAATCATCGCTGTGCTGTAATTTCGCATGATCACGTTAAACGTTTCCCCAGAATAGATTGTAAAAATGAGTGGCAATGCCGATTAACGGATATCGGGCGCCGATATTGGTGTGATAATCACTACGTTTCCATGACACGTCTAAATCGATTTAGCGAAATTTCACGTGCGTTTTTCTCGGAAACTATTTAACTTATGCAACAAATGAGCGTATATATGGTTTTAGCTAGCACCTAATCCTATATTTACATTTTCAAATTAGGTACGCCTAAATGGAGATGGAGCAAATCCATTTTTCAAAATCGGTTTAGGTTGTGCCATGGAAACGTAGCCAATTTGGAGTAAAAAGGGAAGAGAAAAATGAATCTTGTGATTTTCTACTGAAAACGAAGGCTTAAACCCTCGCCGGCACAGGGGGGGGGGGGGGGGTGATGCAACCCCCTAAGGTTTTTCGCGAATAACTCGCGTAAAAAGCGGCCGATCGCAACGAAACTTTCAGTACCCTCGCATTGATCAATTTTACACCTACCCTAAAATTTCATGACCCTGACCCAAATGACCTTTGACCTGTGACCTCTTTTCCAAGACCATGTTTGGCCGGAATCGCGATTCGGCGTACAAGCTTTTCGTGGTTTCAAACGTTCAAACATGTGATTTGATGTTGCTCCCATACATCAGGGTAGGTGTCAAGGTCACCTGAAGGTTAGGTCAGGTCATTGACCTTTGGTGATCTCGGTTCACTATTTCGAGTTTTACATGTTTCTGGGCTAGTTTTTGGAGCTGAATTCGAATTTAGCAACCACTTGAACATTTACGAAGTAGTTTTGGTGCCTTCGTAACATGTTACGAAGCTGTCAGAGGCAGTTGGCACGTATTACGAATACCCGTCATGACCCCTACCGGTTGACCTGACCTGACCTGATCCGACCTGGTCTAAATGCTTAAAGAAATCATCTCTGATCAAAACTAACACGATATTCGTGATCAGCACCCCGGAAAACCCCATAGCAGCCACACTTTACGACTTTCTAACAGGTCCCGATTTCCCCGATTTTCGGGTCATCGACCTGACCTGGAAGGTCCCGATGGCCTAGGACCTTAAAATTGGGTATCATCGGCTTCCTCTCGTGACGGGCAGCACGCTCGTTTTTTCCGCGAAGCTCTAGCTCGATCAGGGGCCAAACGCGAGGGGGAGGGGGTCGTACATACCAACCCCCCTTGTGCCGTCGAAGGACGCATAAAATGGCCTGTGCCGGCGAGGGTTAAAAGGTAAACTAATATAAAGAAAAAACTTAAAACTGAATACCTAAAAACTAATTAAATAACTAAAATTAAAAAAAAATACTTAAGAAAACTTTAAAAATGGAGCGGACAGCAAATGCCAACTTTCATAAAGATCACATTCACCAGTGACAACTGGTTCAATCAGTTCATATGAGCGCATGCCGCGACTGTGTTTCAACGCGGTACGGCTAGCGTCCATCGGTTTACTACGACGAGCCGCCCGTCGGCATAGACCCACCCCTCTTTCACCGGACCAAGGCCGGCTCTACTACAAACGACGGGCGGCTACTGCGCATGCGCCGACAGCAGAGGCCGTGTATATAAGGTGAGTGGCGACTGCAGACGGCAGAGTCAAACCGTCTCAGCTCCTTTTTCCACTTCTCCCAGTGACGTCATGGCTATGAGACTGGTGAGTGGTTTGGGATTGACTGCTATTGCTTGTAACTCCGAAATGAACTTATTAAATAGTTCTGTAATCATTAGAAGAATAATAATCAAAGGTATTTGAAAGATCATAACAATTTTGTACTAGCCTCCAGGTGTTTCTCAAGGGCTCTTCCTTTGCCCACAACTATTTATACTGAATCCAGCTTATAGTGCTACAAAATTTTCATTTTAGTCTGTCCGTGCAGCCATCTTGCATCCCTTACAATTCTATTTGACTGTTGTTTCAAATTCTATAAGCTCTAAAAACCTCATTGTTTTGTAAAGAAATGTGCGAAAGATCTCCCTTCAGCTCTAACAATGCTGTTATCTTTTCATCTTTTTCAGATCAGTGTGCTGGCGTGTGTGGCTGCGGCCACGGCCAGCCATCCTCCCCCGTACGGACACCCCGCGCCCCACTATGTAAGTGAAACTTTGAATTCCATACGTGACACGATATCGAACTTCAAGGAACGGTTATGTGCTACTAAACACCATCCAGCATAACATCTTTTCATGAGGGGCATTCTTGTTTATCTTCTCACCCTTCACGAAGTTCATCTTATTTTTTCAATGGTATTCAAAACAAAATTTCATGGCAAAGGTCGAAAGTCGAAAGAGAGTCGTAACGAGTTTGGTTGCCAAATAGACCATGAATGGCCATTAATTTATTTTTATTCTTTTATTTCTGTGTTTCAGGGCGGCTACCAGCAGCAGCACTACTGCGACCCGACGGCGGCGCCGGCCTGCGCGGCCAACTCGTCCCTCACCTACTGCCTCGAGGACGCCGAGTACCCGGCCTACGAGATCAAGGCGGCCATCTCGCAGGACCACCTGTTCGCCAAAAAGTACGCCGACATCGGCACCCAGTCGGCCGACGACCTGGTCGACGGCCTGAGCGCCGAGCAGGAGTCGGCCTTCGACTACGGCTACTACACGGGCTCGTCCAAGGGCGACAGTCCGTTCGACGTGACCCACTGGGCTGGCCCGGCCGGCTACATCTGCCCCAGTGACGTGGCCTACGCGCAGCCGCGCCGCGCCCAGAACGTGGCCGGCGAGTGGCGCGTCATCGTCAACGACGTGCACTACTACACGCAGACGGCCCGGCTGGAGACGTGCCTGCACCCGGACGCCGCCTGCCGCGCGCTGGCGCCCTGCTACAAGAGCAAGTGCACCCAGAAGTACATCTACCACCGCATGCTCTCGTACGACCCGTGCGACCCGTACAAGGGCCTGTTCATCGACATCTACCGGCTGCCGGCCGCCTGCAGCTGCCACGTGCCCGCCCTCTGATTGGCTCACGCCGCCGCTGACGTCACTGACCTCTGGCCGGTCACGTGACTGGCGAGGAGCAGCGAGCGCCACTGCTGATGAGCCCAGCGGCCAGTCCGGCTGAGATCTGCTCCCCCCAGAGACTGCCGCCGTGCCGCCGGCCGAGACACCGCAGCTCGAGCCGCTGGGTTTGTATGTCTGTGTGTGCGCGCGCGCCGCTCACCGCCCGTGTGTGAAGGCCCTCTGTCCCTCTGTCTTTCTGCTGTCCTATCCCTCACCTGAGGAAACACATATATACAAAAATACGCAATAAAAAGAGCATAACAGAACGCGACGTTTTTTTCGCGGGAGAGAGTGAGTGAGGGAAATGGGAACCGAAGTGACACTGTCAGTAGACAAACATACCACCAGCAGTATTACAGAACACAATGTCGATAAATAAGGAATGGGTTAACAAAATGAAAAAAATAAACATAACCATCATTTCGATCATTGATGCTAGTGGTAAGGTCATAAGTTTGTTTTTTTATTTGGCGAAGATCCAACGTCTTCAATCATTATCACAGGAACCATGGCTCTATATGTGTTGCCGTTCCCTTCAGATCCAGAAGCGCTAATGGAATGGGTTCTGGGCGAGCGATAGCAATGCGATTCTCAGGGCTGCATCCGATAAAACGCCAAATTTTCTTTTTGTCTTTTGGTAGCCTGCAAGTGCATAACTAACTCGATGATGGCAAGTGCGAGCCTGAGTAAAAAAAAAAAAAAAACTATTCCAGGAAAGTCAATGTACGATGGCAGTAGCGGCGGAACACCTTCAATTAAAGGGACCCTCCCACCTTTAAAAAGTGTATGAATTGGCATGAAAGTGATGTCGCTCGGTTCAGAAAGAGCGAAAACGAATATCTACCAAATTTCACCGAAAAATATTCACCGGTTTTCAAGATATTAGACTTTTACTTTTGTTTACTTTTTTTGGGATCTCCGCTGTTTCTAGCGACTTTATTTTAGAAGTGCGGCGTTTGCGGCAGATGTTGCGCGCAAATAGCATATACCACCGCGTGCTACAAAACGTTTTAGTCAAACATTTAAAAATCGTTAGATATTTGTGCTGACGTCACACATTCAGAGGGGTATTCCTAAGCATTAGCCCCTCTGAATCAAAATGCTGCAATTTTGAAATTCAATATTTCCGATTTAAGGCATTTCTCGATGTTGTGAGTGCCAAAACCGGTAATTGTGAGCCAGGGACCCCATTTTGGCTATCTCAACTCAAATCTAATGTTAAGGTGGGAGGGTCCCTTTAACCCGCGCCCCGTTGCGCTCTGCCGAGCAACGCGCCCCGTTGGGGGGGGGGCATTTTGGCCCCCCCCCCTAAGATCTCGAGAACCACGCAACCTAGCGACAAGCGGCAAACGGTGTTGGATAGCCCTATCAGGGAACTACCTTGTGACCCAATTTTATTGACCTAGGTCAAACCGATGACGTCACAGGTCAGGTCAAAAGTCTAATTTTCACCGTTTACAGGCATTTCAAGAAATGCGTTGTAAAATCGAGTAAAATGCATTTCATTGAAAATCGTCGATGGGGAAATGTTCTTCAAACACATATTTTGCTATTTGAGGTCACTGATACCAGGTCAGGTCACAGAGGTCAGGTCACTGGGGGGTCACAATATGAAAGTGTCGTGTGATACATGTTTTATGGTCCATTTTACATGACAAATGCGATTATGTGGGTCAGGCAGCCTTTGGGGCCAGCTTAGGTCACGTTTTGGTCAAGGTCAGGTCAAGGTCAGGTTAAGGTCAGGTCAAATTAGGTCAAATTTCAAAGTTAATATTTTTGCATAAAATGGGTATCGAATCGATGCAACTCGTCACGAGGAGTTCAATGGTGGTCTTTGTTTTGCCGTACGTGGTCTAGAATCGCTAAAAATTGAGTTCAAATATTTGACGTCATCATTTTTGAACAGATTTTCCGCTATAACTTGGTCAAAAAGCAAGATATCGATCTGAAATTTGGTATGTATATAGAAGAGCGCAGGAACTATCACATATATTCCTTTTTTCGAAATTCGGATTTTTTTTATTTTTTTTTTAGTTTTTCTAAAAAAATCAATTTTTTGATTTTTTTTGGGGTCAAAAACCCAAAATTTTGAAAACCCGGGATAGCAGTTTTGTAGCGCCGCTTTTTTTCTACTAAACCATATAAAGAACTTTGAAATTTCTTGATAACTGTAGGTTTGGTGAGCGTTTCAAGATTGCATGTTTTTTGCTCATTTTTGCTCGAACATGATCTCAGTTGGACCTCAATAACTCCTGACCTAGGGTGACCTAGGACTTGAAATTTGGTGTGAAGGTGTCAAATTGATGCCCGGGAAGGTTTTAAAAATTTGGCGGCGCTGCGCGCCGCCGTTTTCTTGCTATTCAGGAAAAACCACAGTGGGGGGCCAAAATGACCCCCCAACGGGGCGAGGGTTAAGGGGGGGGGGGCACTGCCGACTTTTGGTCCCATTCTTTCCATGCAACACCCATAGGGCTAATGTTAAAATGCCAAAATCAAAGGGGGCACGGTGCCCCGGTGCCCGGCCCGTTCCGCCGCCCACACACACACACACTGGGGATGGTTAATCCGCCTGCGATTTTTTGTCATACGGTCATTTTTTTCGGTCATCAAACTTTTCACCTTCGTATTTAGTATTGCTGCTTATTGCTCGTCTTTACACTTACTGTGAAAAACAAACGCAATAAGTTCATCGATTAAGTCACCTGGCTCATGAAAAAGTTTTTAACAGTCCTATCAAGGCTGAAGTATTTGAACGGGTAACTTTTCCTTTCAAAATAGTATGAGGTCATACCAATTAACATTTCTACATCTACATCCTAGTTTTCAATTTCGACGAAAGGCTACGTCAGTTTTCAGGTCGCGTGACCCTTCATCCCAATAACATTTCATTGTGTGGAGATCAGTTAACCCTATTAGTGGCAGGGGGGTTGTTTTTATCCACCCCTCAGGTTTTTCGAAAATATCTCCGAAACCGATGAAGGTACGATGCTGAAATTTTTTGACTTTTCCTAAAACTAAATTGGGCACATTCCCTGAAAATTTCAAGTTCATAACTTTACCAGGGGCGGCTCCAGAGCACTGGGAATTGGGGGTCCTATTCGTGAAGCGAGTCATTTGGGCGAAGATCACGATGCTGCACCAGTTTTACGAACAGTGAATGAAAGGTATCATGTGATAACATATACAAAGTTATTGTACATCCTCTTTTGACACGTTTTTGCTATAATAGGTGGATCCAGGCGTCCAAAAAGGGGGGTTATTTTTTACCTCCCAACATATGTGCCCTGACACCGCCTATGCATGACCAATACAATTTTAGTCGTTCTCTCATAAGAAAATTGTAACATAACAAGACCATTGCCACCCTTTTTAGAAACAGTACCAACAAAAACCTTATTTACTATACTTTTTGTGTACCCCCAATCTCAATGATCTCTGTATCCGCCTATGATTTTTGAAAATGCATATTTTTAGGATCCATGTGAATTCCTGGTTCATTCTCTATCGATCGGCAAAAGTTGCGTTAAGATTGGTTCAGAAACCTGGCCGTGATAAACAGTCTAAAATGTATCTGCAATTTGCCCGTTTTTACCCTCCTCTACCCCCCTATTGACATTTTTTTTTTTTTTTAGAAATGTAGATCTCGTTGAGCCAAATCGAATGTCGTTTGAATTTTGAAATTCGGCCGGTTAGATCTCGAGATATCAAGGGGGGGGGGGTCGTAAACAGCCCCCCCCCCTGCCACTAATATGGGGTAGCCAGGAGCCTGCCACTAATAGGGTTAAGTTCTAGGTGTCATTAACAGGTTTTATAAAGGGTGGTCGATCAACTCAGCTGCTATTTGAACTACTTGGTCAATATTTGACCTTCCCCTGAGGTCATATTTTGACATCATAGAAACATGGTCATTCTTGACACCATGGGAACCGTCTCGTTGGAAGGAATAAGATGGTGAGCCTACATTTTCAATAACTAGGGGAAGTTGGGGCAATGCCGGAGTTGGGGCAAAGCCGAAATTCGAGATATTTCGAAAACCGTAAGACATGGATGCCACCTGTCAGTGATGCTCTGAAGCTAAAAGTGACTACAATTATCGCATGTTTGTTACGAGTCGTCATTCGGAATACTTCGGCTGTGAGGGCGCCAAGAGCGTTTTCAAGGTATGCGCCTTTGAAGCTGCATTTCTTACTCATTATGCTACCGTTTGTCTGGCCAATTCGATCAAGTAATCTTCAGCATGTCTTTGCATAAGTGTGCTGCCTATTTGAAATTTATACGGCACGTTGAAAAGTTATGGGCCTGCAAATGAAAGTATGGCTGGCTGGGGTAATGCCGAAAACGTGCAATTACGCACGTTAAAGCACGCTACGTGGACTTTACTGCTGTAGAATAGCAACGCGAATTTTTAGTCACACAAATTACACTTTCAATCGACACAGCGGCCTGTTACCTATATGGAATCATTTACCTGGCATTTTCTTATTATATCACACAATTATAACTTCCAGTGTGCACCAAGCGTCCTCAAGCTCTTAAAACGCGTGTCAGCTTTGATAAATTCTGGATAAAGTTTGAGATAAAGTGGCAAAACATCAATGTCGGCATTCCCCGTAGATCATTTCTCCCGTTTTCGGCTTTCCCCGCAGTCCGGGGCAACGCCGAAAAAGTCACTTCTTTTATATTTTTAGTTTGTGCGCTTAACGGTATGCGAATTCATCAAATGCGCCTGGTATGTTTGAAAGGCAAAAGACTGGCCTCTCGAATGACGCCAACAAGAATAGCTTATGTTGTCTATCTTGCGTGCTACGGGCGTCAGAAAAAAAGTATTCGGCGTTCCCCCAACTTCCCCTACATTTGTATTTGTATTTCACATTTGTGCCCTCAGGTCATCTTCGTATCAAATGCTTGGCTGAAAAATACCTCATAAGGTATTTTTCAGCCAAACATTTGATACGAAGAAAACAATTGTGAAACGTCTGTCAGGGTCCCGACTCCCGAGATAAATTGAAATTTAACCCTCGCACCGACGGGAGGGGGGCGGATATCCGCCCCCCCTGAGTTTTTTTCGCGAATAGCGGGAAAACCGCGGCGCGTAGCGCCGCGAAATTTGGTATGACTATAACCTCATCAATTTTACACATGATGTGCAAGTTTGAACCTCCTACCTTTTAAGGTCAGGTCACCAGGTCACTTTGAATGACCCAACCTCAAGTCACTTTTTTGCAACTTTGTCACCGTGCCAGAGCTACAGTAGATGTCGGAGGCCTTTGAACGTCGCAGGATATTATTAAGTCATTAGTAGCTACAATATGTATATCTCAGAATTTTGATATCGATGACCTAAGGTCAGGTCAATTTCGCGACCTCCCCATTATAAGTCAATGGGGGAAAAATCAACTCCCTGTTTTTACCACTAAAACGGGTCGGAATGGCCCCATATACCATACATGACTTCATATACGATCAACCTTCACTACCTTGAGGTCTGTTTTGCTGTTGGGCAGCTGTGAGGTCATGTGACGTCATCAAAGGTCACCAAAGGTTTTTGGCCAATAACTCCGTACAGGAACAAGATACAGACGCGTGGATGGTCTCATTGTGTTCAGCTCGTCAAGACGCATCGAATGATATACATGATGACCTCGAGGTCACGTGACCTGAGGTCAACCTTTGACCTTGACCTTTCGAGGTCAACATATATATATATTTTTCGATGCGGATTGACGAGAGGATCACGATGATGCCCTTAGTTTGTTCCTATCTTGACTAATTCGAAAGTTATTCGAGAAAAACTCTTTCCATATCTAGCGCCGCCATTTTGACTTTTTCGACCCCTGTGACGTCATCTTTGACCTGACCTGAAAATGACCTTAGTAAAAATTGTAGATCTTGACCGTGCGTATCCGATGCCGTTTACCGCTTGTCGCTATCTTGCTTCGTTCTCGAGATCTCAGGGGGGCGGTCATCCGCCCCCCCCCCCGTCGCACTATGGTTGGAAACGGCCTCACGGATGGCCGTGGGCAATCTCGGAATATATGTATATTTGGGGTGTCATTCTGTTGGAAATTGATGAAATGTTTTGAATTGGGCAGAAAAAATTATTTAGTTGCGCATTTAGTCTCCATTATTGTACGTGGAATCGGGAGTTTCTGAGAGTGGCTTTTTTGGTGCGCCGTCAAAGGTTTAAACAACCGCGCTGGTGATAGCATGTGGAGTACCTCCATGACGTTGTAAAACTGGATTATTATATATCAAAATAATCCTTGTTATGTTGGCTATCGAGTGGAGTGACTCTTTTTCCCATGCGTGTTCAAAATCAGGAACGGCATTGCATTCTGTTTGCAGTGTCACCACAGCAATATTTGCAAAATTACGTTTATGTTTCATTGGACATACAAAAAGTTCTCCATCGACCTCCATTGAGCTTTTTGGCAGAATAAGTCTCTGTTCAATTCTGCGTAAGGGGAACGTAAAAGCAGACTGCGCACTTGTGCGCAAAATCGTCCGTGAAGCTTCATCTCCCGAGGCGTACCTACCCGTCGCTTCGTTAGCACCAGGTCGGCTCGTCAGTCTTGCAATCGCTTATCCTTATAAATGATGGTAAGAAGCAGGGTTGCGGAGTCGTGGTGGAGCCAAATCCGACTCCGACTACGACTCCGACTCCTGACTCGTTGCCATGACTCCGGCCGACTCTGTCTCCGACTCCGGACCCCTGCCAGTGTTTCGGAGTCGTGATGGAGCTGTTCCGATTCGGACCGACTCCGACTTCCACTGCGGGCTCCTGACCGACCCCGACTCCGACTCCGACTCCTGGCTCGTTGCCACGACTCTGGGCGACTCTGGCTCCGACTCCGACTCTGACTCCGACTCTGACTTCGACTCCGCACCCCTCGTAAGAAGTAACTGCTCGCCGCTGCACCTGGAGTATGGATATCGTGCAAACGTGTATGGATATCCTGGAGTATGGATATGGATATCCACCGACAGAGCAGACATACAGACATGCTGTAAACGCCATTACACTGCCAATACCATGGCAAATCAAATGGCTATCTATGGTTTTTGATCATCGTTCTACATTTCCCAAAATCTTGAACTGAATGTTGGCAATTTCTCGTGACTACTTCACGACCATGATGCATGCATTTCTGAAATTGATCTTTTTTCAACCAGCTACGTACTCGTATGATAAAATGAATGTCACCATCGTGTTCTACGCCCAAAAGTACCCATAAAACATGTGTCATGCATGGGCTGCGAATAGGTACCAGTTTTAATTTTCGGGGTTATGTGCTTACCTGATTGACCTGACTTTGACCCTGGCCAGTGGCCTATGTTTGACTGACCCCTACATTGATCTGACACTCTTTTAGCACTTATATGAAGGGTTGTGACAGTTGTGACAGATTGTTTAGGACCAACTGATGACTGAATTTATTTAGGACCAACTGATGACGATATAATCGAAACGCGAAACGCGAGGCACCGATTGCGAGGTTCTAAAGTCCATGCTACTGAAAACCCGATTTCAAGTGTTTGACCTGACCTTGACCCGACCTGTGACCTCGAAATTCAACTTTAAAGTATTCATGTGAATCGTCTCGTCGCGTTCTTCTTTCGTTTGCCGCGCCTCGTGCGCTTCGCTGCGCCTATTTGTTCGCGAGTTATCGGCTGGGGGCGTTGAACGCCCCCCCCCCCGGGCAAACGGCGGATGGGGAAATACCCCAGCAACTGCCGGGTTAATCTGACGCATGTTTTGTCATTTGATCGTCATTTTATTTCTTACTTTTTTGCCCAATCTAAAAAAAAATCATAAATACTCTTTCTCCAAATTTTTGACCGTTTATGACCAATAGTAAGACACTGTGCGTCACTACGTTGATATGTCTTGCCCTAAAGCATAACAACAATATCCATTCAGTAATAGCAGTATTCAAAACATGTTCAAAATGCCTCGCGATATCGATAACATAACGAAAGACATAGGCGACTTATAACATACTTGCAATGATGACGTCACACACGCGTGACGTGACGTGACCTCGTCATTTCTGAGTTACTGTATGATGCACGAAAGACACTGGTATACCTATGCAAAGTTTCATCGCAGTCGGTCTACGCATTAACAAGTTATGGGCAAAACATTTTTTCGCGTTGACCCCCGGCCATCCGTGAGGCCGTTTCCAACCATAGTGCGTCGGTGCGAAGTTGGCCCAGACCCCCGTCGGTGCGCGGGTTAACGATCATGTTGATAAATTTCAAACCATCTCGAGAATGCATCAACCTTTTTCTCTTTCATGAATATCTAGGCATATGATTTTTCCAGATTCAGACTCTTCAAACCACTGCAAACAAAATGTTACCTCCATAGCCATGAGCCATCATATGGTGCACCCAGGATACATGCATATCAGCGGTCATGCCACTCGCGTTAGAGAAGCTACCTGACCGAGACGGAGGCGCCGCGATTCCAGCGACACCTATATCGAGTGAATTTCACGGCCCACCTGGGCCAAGACGTGGGACCAAGACGCAGGGAGGTTTGGACTTCGGATGTAAATTATTTCTAACCCACGCACCGACGGGGGGGGGGGGGGTAAACCACCTTTCTGAGGCTTTTCGTGAATAGTGGAAAAACCGCGACGCGTAGCACCGCGAAATTTGGCATGAGTTTCCCACGTCAATTTTGCTAATGGTGTGCAAGACTAAACCTCCTACCTTTCAAGGTCAGGTCACCAGGTCACTTCGAACTGACCCAACTTCAAATCACTGTTTTGCAGCTTTGTCACCGTGTCAGAGCTACAGTAGATGACGGAAGCCTTTGAAAGCCGCAGGATGTAATGAGGTCATTAGTAGCTACGATGTATTTATCTCGGAATTTTGATATAAACGACCGAATGTCAGATTAATTTCTTGACCCCCCCCCCCCCTATTATAAATAAGTCAATGGGGAAAATCAACTCCCTGTTTTTCCACTAAAACGCGACGAAATGGCCCAATATACCATAATTGACTTCATGTAAGATCAACCTTGACTACCTTGAGTCCTGTTTGGCCATTGAACAACTGTAAGGTCGTGTAACGTCATCAAAGGTTACCAAAGGTTCGTTTGCTAATAACTCCTTACAGGAACGAGATACAGCCGAGCGGATGGTCTCATTGTGATCAGCTCGTCAAGACGAATTGAATGATACACATGATAGCCTTGAGGTCACGTGATCTGACGTCAACGTGCCATTAGCCTGTTCCTAGCTTCGCTACTTGGAAGGTTAACCCGCGCCCGGCTGGGGGTCCTGGATTTCCACGCCCTGCTGGGGGGGGGGGTGTTTGAACACCCCCCCTTCTAACTCGGCTCCTGGGCCACGTAGCGATACGCGGAAGGCGGCGTTCGAAAGAGCGTGAAAAATAATGAGGAAATCACTTCGGTCAATTTTTTGGTCAGGTCAAAGGTCAGGTCACCAGAGGTCATTGAAGGCAAATTTTCGCCGATTTCCAGGTCGAATGTCGAAAATTTCCAAGAAGCCAACGCATAACTCGGGAACCAATAGAGCTACAGCGCCGCGGAAAAGCGCATTCGATAGCCCTATTAACGCCCTTTCTGAGTAATTTTCTCAGATTTGACCTAACGTCAACGGTTTTGCCTGCAGGGGGCAAAAACTGCAAAAATAGCCGATTTTTTCGGAAACAGTTTTTCTGCAATAACTTTTGACCCAAGCATTGTACGAGCTTACTTTTACCGGCATCGTGTTCCTCTCGTCAAGACGCATCGAACGAACTATAATTTGACCTTGAAAGGTCAACTTGAAAATTTGACCTCAGGTCAAGGTCATGACCTGACCGGAAAGGGTCATGTTGCATATCAGTCGATCCGTATCGTCGAGCTGAACACATCTAAGGCGTTTTCATCGCTCTAGCATGCCTCTATCAAAAGTTATTTGCGAAAAACTGTTAGATACCATTCGTGACCTAAGATGACCTCAGGGCATAAACAGGGGTCACAGACACCATTTTCATGTTCAGTGTGTCTAAACCACTTGTAATTCAGTGTTTGGGAGTGTTTATAATGTCTTTCGTCCAAAACAGGCGCATTTCAATTTTCTCCCATTGACTTATAATGGTGAGGTCGCAAAATTGACCTGACCTTAGGTCATCGATATCAAAATTCTGAGATATACATTTTGTACATGCTAATGCTCTTAGCAATCGCTGAAAGTTTCAAAGCGATCGGACACTCGGTGTAGCTATGACAGACATTGAAACTTTTTATGAGGTGAGGTCACTTCGAGTGACCTGGTGACCTGACCTTGAATGACCTTGGTCTGAAATTTTCACAACATGTGTAGAATTGATGTATGATAAGGTGTACCAAAAACGGCGGCGCTCCGCGCCGCCGTTTTTGAGATATTCGCGAAAAACCACAGGGGGGGTGTTCAAACACCCCCCCCCCCAGCAGGGCGCGGGTTAATCGAGAAAAACGCTCTTCATATCTAGCACTACCATTTTGACTTACCCCTGTGACGTCGTCTTTGACCTGACCTGAAAAGGAACTTCATAAAAATTGCAGACCTTATTCGTGCGTATCCCTTGCCGTTTACCGCTTGCCGCTATCTTGCTTCATTCTAGAGATCTCAGGAGGGGGGAGGGTCAACCGCCCCTCCCCGTCAGTTCTAAGTAGGCGCGGACCCCCGTCGGTGCGCGGGCTAACTCTGAACTCACCACCATGCTCACTTTTCGCTAAAAATGACCACAGCGTCACATGTTTGTTGGTACTTGGTAGTTGCAGTTATTAACGAAGCGAATGCCATTTTTTAACTTTGCATAAACCATACCTCGAGCAAAAGGTAAGCATTAAAAATGTTTTGCAATTATTTCCTTGCCCCTTTCTCGTATATCATCCCAAAAGACACGAATCGTAAGCAGCCATTAGTATCGGTAGCCAGTAGCCACCCCAGTATCATCAGCCCCCATGGCGGCCCCATTGAACCCCCGTCACGGGCCCGTCCGTCCGATCACGGAGCCCGTCCAGGGTCGAGGTCACGGCCCGTTCACGGGTATATAGTCGGGGACTCGGTCGGACCGATAGCACACACGGCCGGACCGTCCCACTACAGATTCCGACCACAGAGAGACACCATGGCGTTCACATTTGTGGTGAGTGCTCAGAGGAGATCAGTGGACCTCAAACGTCCAACGTGCTCTGTGCCGAAAACAAGTCTTTGACTCAGACAATCATTTCGTAGACGGTAGGCCTACTAAAGGTGTTTTGATCAATCACTCGAAAAACTTCCCTGCTTTTGAGTTTGTTTGATTTTTTTACATCAAGCTACGGCTGGTAGCTTGGTGGAAAATTACTTTTTCAACATAACCCGCCACAAATAAGTATACAAATTTGGCCGTCAAAGGTTATCTCAAAAACCTTGTTTACGTTTCTTTCACCCTTTTCTGTTCTGCAGATGGCGGCTTCTCTAGCCGCTCTTGTTTCTGCCTCCTCTCCCTACCAGCCCCAGCCTGCCTACGGGCATCAGCAGCCTGCCTACGGCCACCAGCAGCCTGCCTACGGACACAAGCCTGCCTACCCTGCCTGTCCTCACTACCCTGAGGACCCGGCCTGCAGCAAGAACAGCACCGACCCCTGGTGTCTCGAGGACTCCGAGTACCCTGAGTAAGTAGGCCCGGGCAGCGCTTGTCGAACAGCACTGCGGATCCGAAGGTTGGGACTTTAATTGTGAAAAACCGCCCCCCCCCCCCCGCCCGCCACCAAACGCAAACACAGCAAAACGCGCAAAACGCACGCCTAAAACGCCAACGCAAACTTCGCAAAAAAACAATCGCCCGCCCGCCGAAAACCGCAGAAAAAAACGCACAAATTGCCGCAAAAAACGCGCGTCTGCCGCAAAACACACACCCCGCAAAAAACGCAAACACCGCCGCCGCAAAAAAAAACGCCCGCATCGCCCACCGCCAACCGCGAAACGTTGCAAAAAAAAACGGCCGCACGCCGCGAACCGCAAAACGCCGCAAAAACGGGCGCCCGCCGCAAACCGCTAAACGCCGCAAAAAACGACCGCCCGCCGCTAACCGCAAATAACGGCCGGCCGCCGGCAACCGCAAAACACCGTAAAAAACGGCCGCCCGCCGCAAACCACAAAACGCCGCAAAAAACGGCCGCCCGCCGCAAACCGCAAAACGCCGCAAAAAACGGCCGCCCGCCGCCAAACACAAAAACCGCAAAAAACGCAAACACCACCGCAAAAACAACGCCCGCAACGCCCGCCGCCAACCGCAAAACGCCGCAAAAAAAACAGCCGCCCGCCGCCAAACGCAAACACCGCCAAAAACGCAAAAACGGCCGCCCGTCGTCAAACGCAAACCCCGAAAAAACGCAAACACCGCCGCAAAAAACGCCCGCCGTAAGTAAAACGCTAACACTGACGCATTAAGACAAATATGGCGCCCTGCGGCAAATGTGGTGCAATCATATCTGCCGTTTAAGCAGCCATCCCTTAATTACAGCGCATCCTAATCGTCCAATGTTCGACAAAGTTACGCACATTCTGCGCTTTGCGGTAAAAAATGGCGCTTTTAGACAAACGTTTTAGACAAACGTTTTAAACGTTTTAGACAAACGCACTGCAACAAACATGGCGCATTCGTTCATGTCGCTTAACAATTCATCCACCCACCAAATTTGAACCCAATCGGACCATATTTGAGAAAGTTATGGACATTTGAATATTTCACGATAAAATATCTCCGCAAAAGAGGAGCCCAGCTGAACACGTGTGCCACGTGACCACTGGTGATGAAAGCAGGACCTGTCACCTCACCGACTGACCCAATTTAGTGTTCTTGGCTGGTTCTGTTTCCACGCTATACGGCCACCAGTTGGCCAAAACACCATTATCCCGGCAGTTGCTGGGGTATTTCGGCACCCGCCGTTTGCTGGGGAGGGGCGTTAAACGCCCCCAGCCGATATCTCGAGAACCAATGGGCGCAGCGAAACGCACTAAGCGGCAAACGAAAGAACACGACGAGACGCTTCAGATGAGTGCTTGCAAGTTGAATTTCGATGTCACAGGTCGGGTCAAGGTCAGGTCAAACACCTGAAATCGGCTTTCGGTAGCATGGACTTCAGAACCTCGTAATGGGCGCCCCTCGTCAATAGCTCAATCAAAACTGTGCACAATCCTTCATATAAGTGCTACAAGAGTGTCAGATTCATGTAGGGGTCGGTCAAACATAGGTCAGGGTCAAGGTCAGGTCAATCAGGTAAGAACATATACCCCCGAAAATCAAAACTGGTATTCGCAGTCTATGATACATGTTTTATTGGTAATTTTGGGCGAAGAACACGTTGGTGACATTTATAATCATACGAGTACGCGTTTTATTGAAAAATATCAATTGAAGAAATACATGCATCATTGTCGTGCAGTGTCACGAGAAATAGCCAAGATTCAGTCCAAGATTTTGGAAATATTGAACGGTAATCAAAAATCGAAGATAGCCAATTGATTGTGCATAACATTGGCAGTCTATGGCGTTTACGGCATGTCTGTATGTCTATTCTGTGATTTTATATGATTTTTCGAACATATTCCGTTTTTCGTTGAAAAATCAGAAATCATGACGTCACTAAAACCTCGATATCTCAAAAAATTTACGACCAATTTTTTTTGAAACTTTGGCACAATGTACTTTGATCAATTCCTCGCAGGTACCCAAAATTTGGTGCGCCTACGGCGCGCCGTTTTTAAGCTACAGCGCGGCGAAAAAAGTGGGGGCGTTTAACGCCCCTCCCCAGCAACTCGCGGGTTATGTGGGAGGTACTCGACTCAAACACGTGGCCACGTGGCACGTGCCGGACCTCTGACAGCTTCACCGTTCACGCCACGTGATGACCCATCGACGTGGCCATCAGCATATAAAAGATGACCCCGGCCGGTGTCACCGTCACTGAACAGTGGACGGCTAAACTCGAAAAACGGGAAAATTTAGGGAAATTTCACCTTTCGAATATATAATTTCCCTAGAATTTTAAATCTTTCATTTTACAAAAAATCCGAGATAGCAGTTTTCTAGCCCCCTTCATTTTGTGTCCATACCCGTTTTCAGATCAACCCTATCATAAAAATTGACGGCCTGACGGCTATTTCCCCCATTCCTTGCATTTCACAATGCTAGTATATTTAAGCACCAAAATTGACCCCGTGCCATGGCACGTGCAATAGCACGTGCGCCACGTGACCACTAGTGCGACAAGCTGGACTCATCTGCTCACCGGCTGCACTGATTTGGTGTCGCTAGTTGAAGTCGTTTCCACGCCATAGGATCCCCAGTTGGCCAATGTCGGATTTTCCCGGAGGTTACCCCATCAAACACGTACCCTGAGTAAGTACCCCCAGAAACATTGACCTCTGTGACTCGAGGACTCCGAGTACCCCGAGTATGCATTGCCAAGAACAATAATTCCGATATATACATTTTTTTGCACACAATATATGTAAACAGGGCTAATGTTTTGCTAAATCATGATAAATAAAAATAAAAGTGTAAAGACTCGTCATTGATGTGTAATTTTTCCCCGGTACGAAAATATGAAAACTATGTCAGAAAGAAACATTCTCCGTTCCTCTATTTCAGGTACGAGATCAAGCACGCCATCAGCTACAACAAACACAAGGTGCTGGAGCTGTACGCGGACGTGGCTGACCTCAACACCGAAAACTCGGTCGAAAGGTGAGAATGAAAGTGTGAAGCTGCTGTTCTCAACGAAAAGAAAACTGCCTTCAAACCTAGCCCCTGATAGTGCTAAATAGCTTCATAAACCAATAAATGCTCCAACTCTGAGCGTTTCCGTTCACCTGGCAACAACACATATTTTTCAACTAAGTTCAAAGTAATTTCTTATTGATGTTGTGTTATCTCCAGGCTGACTGAGATCGAGGAGGAGACGTACCTGTGCCCGTCCGAGGTGGGCTACGTCCGTCCGCTGAGGGCCGTCAACACCGACGGCAAGTGGAGGGTCATCGTCAACAACATCAAGGTAAACTACGAAAGATCAGGACCTTTGAACAAAACAACAGTAAATGCAATTTTATATGCTCTAAATGCTCGCCAATTCCCCTACTTTTCATCCATTGGGGCTTGGGCCACTTCGCCCAGCCTGATGTAAATATAATCTGCCGTCATCCAAATAAAACACAAGTACCGGAGGTGACCGCTAGATGTCTCTGCAGGTCGACTACGAGACGTTCACCCAGACGACGCGCATCGAGAAGTGTCTGTCGGCCGGAGAGGCCTGTCCGCTGGTGCCGCAGTGCTACGAGTCCAGCTGCCTCCAGAAGTCCGTCTACCACAGGTCAGTATCGGGAGAAAAACAACACATTTTCACTACATTTTTCCTCCCAATAATAGCACCTGGACTACATTGCATTGAAATGCTACTGACATGTTTGTGTCTCTGGCAAAAAGAAAAAGAAAAATGCATTTAGATGTGCCTTCTCTTTGTCTGCTAACTGCTGTCGACTTTTTCAAACTTGACACGTGATTTGCGCTGATTTTTCATTAGCATCTTCTCTTCTACACTGTTGTTTATTTTCTTAACGCGAAAGCATTGCTTGTTTATCAATGAATAACGTGTTTTCCTTGCATTCACACAGGTTCCTGGTGTACGACCCGTGCGACCAGTACTTCCCCTTCGCCATCGAGACCTTCCAGCTTCCCGCCTCGTGCGCCTGCTCCCTGGGAGCTTACGAAATCTCCCACTAGATGGCAGCAGCGACTACAGGTTTCTCAATAACACAATATCGACTGAAGGCACTGTCAATGATTCCATGGTGATTGCATTGTAACTTATTTCGAGAGCTTTTGTATTTATTGTCGCAAGATGCTTGTAGAAATGTACGGCGGTGAGCATGCTAGCTAGGAGCTGTATTTTTATAGTTCTTGGTGTGAGTTGGTGTTCTTGATCTCGTGCTGGCGGCGCGGCGGCAGTCTCTGGGGGGAGATTTTTACCATCTGCGACTGGCCATGCAGTTTTACGGAACAACGAACTCAACAAAACGTGTTGCGAATGTCAACTATTTATGATTTAATATGTTTCTGTGATTATTTTGTAAATATGTGAGATCGTGTCAGCAAGTAATAAATTGCCATTGCCCATGTACACATGATTTTAAGTCATTTCGTCATTTTCTACGGGATTGTCATACGCATGAAATAGTTTTTACTTAAAACGATTTTGTTCGAGGTTCACGCAAAGGGCTTATTACCAGAAAGGAAACGGGACCGACCGATAAATAAAAGGGAGAACCCAATCATTCATCCATCGTCAAATCTAAGTATCGGAATAAAAGCGCGGCGTCGTATTTCCCGATTTGCACAAGGGTTACCAAACTTTTGTAAAAAAGGTTAAAAAGCGTTGGAACATGCAATTCAAAAACAATATCGTCAAATCACGATCAATTTTGCCATATGATTCCACACATGATACCGGCAATGCAGTTCGAGTCCATTTTCAGTTGCTTATAATGAAGATTATGGCCGTGATCATGTAAAAGAGCCAACTTTCAAACCCCATAAAGCACTTCGTCAAACAGGTGCCTAGCAGATACAAGTTAAACTTGGTAACAAAATATCGATTTTTGTATGTGATGTTTATATTGTTCTGGAATCACAGGGTTTACCGAAAATACCGAAGTTTTTTATTTCCAGTTGACGTGTGACCAAACTATGCCACCAATTGAGACAAACGATGCCTAAAACGACAGAAAAGAGCGAAACATGTTATGTTTTCATGCGCAAAATACCATATTGGTGGGTGGCCCCCGCACAAGAACGAGCGCGAGGGAGCACGCTCTCAACCGCCGTCAAGCTCTCCCGATACCCACAATCAGGTAATGCCTTGTCGGGATTCTTGTCGGCCACAGAGACCTGTTCCCTGAAGTTCGCAGCGAAAAGACGTGTTATTACATGACTTGAATGTTAACTTGGCGTGTAATAATTTTGACTGTTGAACGCAATTTTTACATTTAATTTCCTTCTTAGGGAACATATAGTTATTTTTGTTAGTGACAACATGACAACGGGCAATAGTCATCCGCGCGTGTTTGAATCTTTTTTTTTTTTAAATTCCTTCTGAGTGGCGAAAATTTAGCGATATTTATTAGCGAGTTGAGTGGGCCATGTAATAAAATGAATGCTATATGGTGTAGGGGTAATAAGAAAACAATTATTGTCCTCTGTGACACGACTGTAGCCCTCGGGTGAACACTTCAACAAGCATTATTGCCCTCGGCTAAAGCGTTTTGATGAGGTCCTGGAATGGAAGCCTTGTAAGTTTCATTGCCCTGCGAACAGAAAATCACTGACTATCAGTGATCCCCGGAGTGCTATTTGTCAGCTCTCTATAGCCAGATCCTTGAAAAAAAGCCTTCCATGAGGAGATGGTACCCGCCCCAGCTCGACCAAGAAGGAAAGAGCGACAGGGTAGAGAAAGAGACAGAGAGATAAATAAAGGAGAGAGAGAGAGAGAGAGAGAGAGAGAGAGAGAGAGAGAGAGAGAGAGAGAGAGAGAGAGAGAGAGAGAGAGAGAGAGAGAGAGAGAGAGAGAGACAGAGAGAGAGAGAGAGAGAGAGAGAGAGAGAGAGAGAGAGAGAGAGAGAGAGAGAGAGAGAGAGAGAGAGAGAGAGAGAGAGAGAGAGAGAGAAGGAGAGAGAATCTTGCACCGTTCTGCAAACCACGTCGACTGATCTCGTCTCGGATGGTGTCGGTGCTCCACTTTGGGTATGGGTCATCCTTCTCCCAGTGAAGGGGAGGGGCAGGGGGCAGGGTGTGGTTTCGACAGTGACCTAATGACCAATATCAGGGGAAGAACGGGGACAGTTACGACCTGTCTACGGCAACTAGCATATTCGGCAATTCATGCTCAAGACAAGAAGTTCAAAAGAATAAAGTAAGATATTCAGATTATTTGTTATGTTTTATCACAATATTTTTTTTTTTAACTACGCAGGGCTTGAGAAGGACTTCCAGTTAAGATTTAACCAAGTATTTCGTGCATGTTTTCCATTCTTCGGATATACATGCAAAAAAAAAAAGAGGCAAAGATGAACTTCGCACATCTTACGTATCATACAAAATTCCACCTGTCATGAACAATTTGTAGAGAAATGCCCTACAGGTAGAGTCACGCCAAGTATCTTGAACATAAAAAGCAAATGATTAATCTAACCATAACATTATTCCATGCTATTTTCCTGCCTGAACAGAGCACAAAACAATTAAAAAATCCATGTTAAGGATTTTCGGTAAAAATCAACATTTTATTGCCACAACTTTTGCGTGAAGCAGAGGGTTAAGCAAAAATGACCAAAAAAGAAGCACTACTTCTTCACTGTTATTGACCTGAAAAAGCCAAGTTAATTGCAATTATGAAGTCACATTAAATTACACCAAATGATGCGTAATTTGTCAATGATAAGCGACATCAGGTTTCATCGTCGACCGCAGCCGAGCGCCCCTCTTTCACCGGACCAAGGCCGGCTCCACGACAGACGACGGGCGGCCACTGCGCATGCGCCCACAGCAGAGGCCGTGTATATAAGGTGAGCGGCGATTGCGGACAGCACAGCCAAACCGTCTCACCTCCTTTTTCCACTTCTCCCAGTGACGTCATGGCGATGAGACTGGTGAGTGGTTTGGGGTGGACTGCTATTGCTTGTATTTCCGAATGGAACTTATTAAATAAGTCTTCCAAATATTACACAAAACATTAATCAAAAATATTTGAAAGGTCATAACAAATGTGTACTAGCCCTGAGGTGTTTCTCAAGGATTCTTACTTTGCCCACAACTATTACTGAATCTAGCTTATTGTTACAAAATCTTCATTCAAGTTCGTCCGTGCAGTCATCTTGTAATTTTATTTGACTCAGTTATCTCCAATTCTATAAGCTCTAAAACTTTTCATTGTTCTCATTGTTTTGTAAGATAATGTGCGGTGAACCTCCCTTCAGCTCTAACAATGCTGTTATCTTTTCATCTTTTCAGATCAGTGTGCTGGCGTGTGTGGCTGCGGCCACGGCCAGCCATCCTCCCCCTTACGGACACCCTACGCCCCACTATGTAAGTGAAGCCTTAATTCCATACGTGACATGATATCGAACTTCAAGGAGGAACGGTTATGTGCTACTAAATACAATCCAGCCTAACATCTTTTCATGTGGGTCATTCTTGTTTATCTTCTCACCCTTCACGAAGTCCCTCTTATTTTTTTCAATGGTATTCAAAACAAAATTTCATAGCGAAAGTCAAAAGTCGAAAGAGAGTCCTAACGAGTTTGGTTGCCAAATAGACCATGAATGACCCTTAATTTATTTGTCTTCTCTTATCTCTTGTTTCAGGGCGGCTACCAGCAGCAGCACTACTGCGACCCGACGGCGGCGCCGGCCTGCGCGGCCAACTCGTCCCTCACCTACTGCCTCGAGGACGCCGAGTACCCGGCCTACGAGATCAAGGCGGCCATCTCGCAGGACCACCTGTTCGCCAAAAAGTACGCCGACATCGGCACCCAGTCGGCCGACGACCTGGTCGACGGCCTGAGCGCCGAGCAGGAGTCGGCCTTCGACTACGGCTACTACACGGGCTCGTCCAAGGGCGACAGCCCATACGACGTGACCCACTGGGCTGGCCCGGCCGGCTACATCTGCCCCAGTGACGTGGCCTACGCGCAGCCGCGCCGCGCCCAGAACGTGGCCGGCGAGTGGCGCGTCATCGTCAACGACGTGCACTACTACACGCAGACGGCCCGGCTGGAGACGTGCCTGCACCCGGACGCCGCCTGCCGCGCGCTGGCGCCCTGCTACAAGAGCAAGTGCACCCAGAAGTACATCTACCACCGCATGCTCTCGTACGACCCGTGCGACCCGTACAAGGGCCTCTTCATCGACATCTACCGGCTGCCGGCCGCCTGCAGCTGCCACGTGCCCGCCCTCTGATTGGCTCACGCCGCCGCTGACGTCACTGACCTCTGGCCGGTCACGTGACTGGCGAGAAGCAGCGAGCGCCACTGCTGATGAGCCCAGCGGCCAGTCCGGCTGAGATCTGCTCCCCCCCCAGAGACTGCCGCCGTGCCGCCGGCCGAGACACCGCCTCGAGCCGCTGGGTTTGTATGTCTGTGTGTGCGCGCGCGCCGCTCACCGCCCGCGTGTGAAGGCCCTCTGTCCCTCTGTCTTTCTGCTGTCCTATCCCTCAGCTGAGGAAACATGTAAACAAAAATACGCAATAAAAAGAGCATAACAGAACGCGACGTTTTTTTCGGAAGAGAGAGTGAGGAAGGGAAATGTGAGTCGAAGTGACACTGTCAGTAGACAAACATACCACCAGCGTCCAGCAGTATTACAGAACACGATGTCGATAAATAAGGAATGGGTTAACAAAATGGAAAAGATAAAGATAACCATCATTTCGATCATTGATGCTAGTGGTAAGGTCACAAGTTTGTTTTTTATTTGGCGAAGATCCAACGTCTTCAATCATTATCACACGAACCATGGCTCTATATGTGTTGCCGTTCCCTTCAGATTCAGAAGCGCTAATGGAATGGGTTCTGGGCGAGCGATAGCAATGCGATTCTCAGGGCTGCATCCGATAAAACGCCAAATTTTCTTTTTGTCTTTTGGTAGCCTGCAAGTGCATAACTAACTCGATGATGGCAAGTGCGAGCCAGAGTAAAAAAAAAAAAAAAACAATTCCAGGAAAGTTAATGTACGATGGACTAAAGAAGCAAATAAGAAAGGACTAGCAATTTGATTTAGTTCAACTACAGTTAGTGCTTCTAATTCCTATTTCCTTGGAATTAACACGCGCTTACTGGGGATGGTTGACCCTCTCCGATTTTTTGCCATACGGTCATTTTTGCGGTCATCAAAGTTTTCACCTAGGGAGAGCGGGGCCAGTTAAACCACTTTTTATATATTGACATGCACAGCGAGATCTAGTTGTCATATCGAAAAATGCACAATGCCATGAAAAAATATGCTCTTTTTGCTTTATTTTAAGATATGTAAAATTATGTTTCAAACATATTTTGCTGCCAAACGCATGCTTATAAAACAGCTCTACGCCCGTTTCAAATGACCCCGGTGCGAGGGTCAATTGAACTAGCCCATGGGGTCAATTGCACCTACCCTCGCCGGCACAGGCCATTTTGCGTCCTTCGACGGCACAAGGGGGGGATTGGTACGACCCCCTCCTCACGTTTGGCCCCTGATCGAGCTAGAGCTTCGCAGAAAAAAACGAGCGTGTTGCCCGTCACGAGAGGAAGCCGATGATACCCAATTTTAACCCGCGCCCGGCTGGGGGTCCTGGATTTCCACGCCCTGCTGGGGGGGGGGGTCTGAACAACAACCCCCCCCCCCTTCTAACTCGGCTCCTGGGCCACGTAGCGATACGCGGAAGGCGGCGTTCGAAAGAGCGTCAAAAATAATGAGGAAATCACTTCGGTCAATTTTTTGGTCAGGTCAAAGGACAGGTCACCAGAGGTCATTATAGGCAAAATTTCGCCGATTTCCAGGTAGAATGTCGATAATTTCCAAGATGCCAACGCATAACTCGGGAACCAATAGAGCTACAGCGCCGCGGAAAAGCGCATTCGATAGCCCTATTAACGCCCTTTCTGAGTAATTCTCTCAGATTTGACCTAACGTCAACGGTTTTGCCTGCAGCGGCAAAAACTGCAAAAATAACCGATTTTTTCGGAAACAGTTTTTTTCTGTAATAACTTTTGACCCAAGCATTGCACGAGCTTACTTTTACCGGCATCGTGTTCCTCTCGTCAAGACACATCGAATGAACTATAACTTGACCTTGAAAGGTCAACTTGAAAATTTGACCTCAGGTCAAGGTCATGACCTGACCTGAAAGGGTCATGTTGCATATCAGTCGATCCGTATCGTCGAGCTGAACACATGTAATGCGTTTTCATCGTTCTAGCATGCCTTTATCAAAAGTTATTTGCGAAAAACTGTTATGAGTTATCTATACCTTTCGTGACCTAAGATGACCTCAGGGCATAAACAGGGGTCACGGACACCATTTTCATGTTCAGTGTGTCTAAAACACTTTTAATTCAGTGTTTGGGAGTGTTTATAATGTCTTTCGTCCAAAAGAGGTGCATTTCAATTTTCTCCCATTGACTTATAATGGGGAGGTCGCAAAATTGACCTGACCTTAGGTCACCGATATCAAAATTCTGAGATAAACATTTTGTACGTGCTATTGCTCTTAGCAATCGTTGAAAGTTTCAAAGCGATCGGTCACTCGGTGTAGCTATGACAGACATTGAAAGTTTTTATGAGGTGAGGTCGCTTCAAGTGACCTGGTGACCTGACCTTGAATGACCTTGATCTGAAATTTTAACAACATGTGTAGAATTGATGTATGATAAGGTGTACAAAAAACGGCGGCGCTCCGCGCCGCCGTTTTTGAGATATTCGCGAAAAACCACAAGGGGAGTGTTCAAACACCCCCCCCCCAGCAGGGCGCGGGTTAAGGTCCTAGGTCATCGGGTGACCTTCCAGGTCAGGTCAATGACCCGAAAACCGGGAAAATCGGGACCTGTTAGAAAGTCGTAATGTGTGGCTGCTATGTGGTTTTCCAGGGTGCTGATCACGAATATCGTGTTAGTTTTGATCAGAGATGATGTTTTTAAGCATTTAGACCAGGTCGGGTCAGGTCAGGTCAGGTCAACCGGTAGGGGTTGTGACGGGTATTCGTAATACGTGTCAACCGCCTCTGACAGCTTCGTAACATGTTACGATGAAGACACCAAAACTGCTTCGTAAATGTTCAAATGGTTGCTAATTTCGAATTCAGCTCCAAAAACCAGCCTATAAACATGTAAAACTCGAAAAAGTGAACCGAGGAAGTGGTCGAGCGCGGACATTTACGAAGTAGTCTTGCTCGCGCAGCGCCACGGTGCGCAGCGCTGCGGCTCTCCTTCTCCCCGACCGCCGTAACCCCGCGTGTGAGAACGAGTGAGTGAGACGAGTGCGAGAGCGAGAAGCAGTATGGGACGAGCGCGGATGAGAGATTATTTTCCCATTGTTTTGAATGTATCGGTGTAAATGCTCTCTATATCCGTATGCTTGTATTATTGACGTGCGATGGTGAAAAGCCCCTGAGAGCAGTGGACCTTCGTGAATATACATTCTGATTCTGATTCTGATTCTGAGGTCACCCGAGGTCACCAAAGGTCAATGACCTGACCTGACCTTCAGGTGACCTTGACACCCACCCTAATGTATGGGAACAGCATCAAATCACATGTTTGAACGTTTGAAACCACGAAAAGCCTTCAAACGCGCGGCTAATGCGAGCCGACATACGCCGAATCGCGATTTCGGTCAAACATGGTCACGAAAAGAGGTCAAAGGTCAAAGGTCATTAGGGTCAGGGTCATGAAATTTTCAGGGAACGTGTAAAATTGATCAATGCGAGGGTACTGAAAGTTTCGTCGCGATCGGCCGCTTTTTACGTGAGTTATTCGCGAAAAACTTTAGGGGGGGTTGCATCAACCTAAGGTGCCGGCGAGGGTTAACAATGGGATGTTTTCCTCTTTGAGGCCACTTTCTTAAGGAGATATTTTGTCCGCTTTACTTTTCCAAATGCTACATTCAATAGGTCGTTAAAAGCTAAAAGTGCAAAGTTCCTCATAATAGGTGACATAAAGTACATAGACTATGGTAAAATGGGCGGATGAGAAGAATGGGAAATATCTCAGGCCATAGTGTGTTTTCAAGCAAAAGGCTGGAGAAAAAGGGGTAAAAAATTGAGCTCTATTTAACAACGATTTCAGTTTAAAAGCTCATTTCAAAGGTGGACTATTTCCTTTAATGTTTACAGCCCCTGAACAATAACCATTGCAAAGGTCACCGGGGTCCATTGAAACGGCCTGTGGCCCTGTTTCAACTGACCCTCAGAGAAGCGTTTCAATTGACCCCATCCGCTCCCGCCATCTCGCACGCGCCGTAAAGCGCATGTCAAATGAGCTGGAGGGACGACATCATGCTGAATGAAGGGCCAAATAAGGTGTTAGTTATTCCGGAGCCAGGAGTTGTTCTTTCAGCAAACAAAGGTATATGAGATATCACAAAATATTCATAAGAACGATTTCTCCCAAACGCCCCTCAAAAACACAAAGACAAGTGTCAAATCAAAATTACCGTCCGTTTGCCGCCCAAACGCCGTTGACAAAGGAAGTGGTCGAGCGCGGATGCGCAGTGGTGTCGGCAACGCCATATGTTGCATACTGTTGAAAATAAAGCATGTTTCATCTGACCCCGTGTTTCAACTGGCCCCGCTCTCCCCGTATTTGGTAAAGCTGTTTATTATTTATTTTTACACTTACTGTGAAAAACAAACGCAATAAATTCACCGATCAAATCAGTGCAGGTCATGATAAGGGACATAGCCACTGAAAAAGGTTTTAACAGTCCTATGCGGAAGGCTTAAGTATTTGGACGGGCTACTTTTCCTTTCAAAACAGTATGAGTTCATGCCAATTAACATTTCTACATCTACATCCTAGTTTTCCATGTCGACGAAAGACTACGTCAGTTTTCAGGTCACGTGACCCTTCATCCCAATAACATTTCATTGTGTGAAGATCAGTTAAGTTCTATATAGGTGTCATCAACAGGTTTTATAAAGGGTGGTCGATCATCTCAGCTGCTATTCGAACTACTTGGTCAATATTTGACCTTCCCCTGTGGTCATATATGGACATCATAGAAACATGGTCATCATTGATATCATGGGAACCGTCTCGTTGGAAGAAATAGGGGAAGCCGGGGGAAGCCCGGCATAGTATGCTCTTTTTCATTTTTATTATATACCATACGTGCTGTACAAAATGTTGATATCCTGCTAGCTAGCTAAGTTCATTGGCCGTGTTTTCCCAAAAATTCGGTTTCGTGGAATAAGTATAAGGTTGAGAAAATCGAGTTTTAAAAAAGTGTTGATTTTTCTGGGGTAAGCACGGCATAGGGGTAACGCCGGCCACCTCCCCAGCGCTTTACAACGAGTTGATGAAACCATTATGTGTTTTCCAAATATTAACGGGAAGTGAAATATTAACCCGCGCCCTGCTGGGGGGGGGTGTTTGAACACCCCCCCTTGTGGTTTTTCGCGAATATCTCAAAAACGGCGGCGCGGAGCGCCGCCGTTTTTGGTACACCTTATCATACATCAATTCTACACATGTTGTGAAAATTTCAGACCAAGGTCATTCAAGGTCAGGTCACCAGGTCACTTGAAGTGACCTCACCTCATAAAAAGTTTCAATGTCTGTCATAGCTACACCGAGTGACCGATCGCTTTGAAACTTTCAGCGATTGCTAAGAGCAATAGCATGTAAAAAATGTATATCTCAGAATTTTGATATCGATGACCTAAGGTCAGGTCAATTTTGCGACCTCCCCATTATAAGTCAATGGGAGAAAATTGAAATGCGCCTCTTTTGGACGAAAGACATTATAAACACTCCCAAACACCGAAGTACAAGTGGTTTAGACACACTGAACATGAAAATGGTGTCCGTGACCCTTGTTTGTGCCCTGAGGTCATCTTAGGTCACGAATGGTATCTAACAGTTTTTCGCAAAAAACTTTTGATAGAGGCATGCTAGAGCGATGAAAACGCCTTATATGTGTTCAGCTCGACTATACGGATCGACTGATATGCAACATGACCCTTTCCGGTCAGGTCATGACCTTGACCTGAGGTCAAATTTTCAAGTTGACCTTTCAAGGTCAAATTATAGTTCATTCGATGCGTCTTGACGAGAGGAACACGATGCCGGTAAAAGTAAGCTCGTACAAGGCTTGGGTCAAAAGTTATTGCAGAAAAACTGTTTCCGAAAAAATCGGCTATTTTTGCAGTTTTTGCCGCCTGCAGGCAAAACCGTTGGCGTTAGGTCAAATCTGAGAGAATTACTCAGAAAGGGCGTTAATAGGGCTATCGAATGCACTTTTCCGCGGCGCTGTAGCTCTATTGGTTCCCGAGTTATGCGTTAGCTTCTTGGAAATTTTCGACATTCGACCTGGAAATCGGCGAAATTTTGCCTTCAATGACCTCTGGTGACCTGACCTTTGCCCTGACCAAAAAATTGACCGAAGTGATTTCGTCATTATTTTTTACGCTCTTTCGAACGCCGCCTTCCACGTATCGCTACGTGGCCCAGGAGCCGAGTTACAAGGGGGGGGGGTGTTCAAACACCCCCCCCCCAGCAGGGCGTGGAAATCCAGGACCCCCAGCCGGGCGCGGGTTAAAGTACTGATTAGCTCTGGACATCTTAGAGTTTATGTCACTACTGGTATTTTAGCTAGCGTCTACTACATATACAGTACAGGTCGATGAAAATCGTGATGCAAAATTGACAAAAAATGTGTATTTCAAAATTCCTTAAAATTTAGTTTTCTTTTTACCTTAATGCGTCATATTGCATATCATTCGACTCGGCTAATGAAGAAGAACACAACGACACCATTTTTGAAGCTCTAGCTTCATTGTCTGTCGCGTTATCTGCAAAAACGTAGTTTGACCCTAGTTGACCTTAAGTGACATGACTGGCTTTGTCTATGATAACATGTTTATTTTCGAAATTTATCTTTGATCTAGGTGTAAACCAAACCTGCTCAGTACCTATTATCTCATGGAAAACAGTGGTTTAGTGGCATTGCTCTCGGTTGGGGGTAAGCTTGGCCACTCGCCCGGGGTTACCCCAATGTGCTAATTTTTATTTTAGAACAGCGATATTCGAAAAAAATGTCATACTTAAGCCAGCCTGCCTCGTCACCCCTCACTACAAACACTTAAACGGTCCTTACATAACATTCGTATAAATATTAGTACTGCATGGTATAACATTAACAGTGCAACATATCTCACTTTTTAGCTAAAAACCCTTAAAATATCATTTTTGCGCTATAACTTTAACAATACGCAATTTTTGTCAGCCTTAACTTTTTTGCTGGAGTTACCTTAGCTGCCACGCTGAAAGGACAAACAGTTGAGCATTTTATTGTGGTTAATATAGCCGGAAACGGGGTGGCCGGGCTTCCCCCGCGCCCGGGCTTCTCCCGGCTTCCCCTAAGATGGTGAGCCTACATTTTCAATATCTATTTCACATTTGTGCCCTCAGGTCATCTTCGTATCAAATGCTTGGCTGAAAAATGCCTTATAAGGTATTTTTCAACCAAACATTTGATACGAAGAAAACTTGTGAAACGTCTGTCAGGGTCCCGAGATAAATTGAAATCTAATGACCATGTTGATAAATTTCAAACCATCTCGGAAATGCGTCAACCTTTTTCTCTTTTATGAATATCTAGACATATGATGTTTCCAGATTCAGACTCTTCAGACCACTGCAAACAAAATGTCACCTCCATAGCCATGAGCCATCAGGTACGTACATACGTACAGCCCACCGCTAAAGTAATGTAGGGTTTTACCAATCTCAACGGTTGGCTTTGACTGGCGATTGTTTAATGCGGAGTGATCGAAAAGAAGATGTCAATAGCTAAAGTTGCAGCTGCAAGGGTGACGATACATATAGGAGCTACAAAGTTTCATTGTAGTCTGGCTAACCGTTCCTAAGCTTCAGAAGCAGAACATACCCATGACTAAAACCACACATTACTTCTGCTGTGGACTGTATATACATACACCCAGGATACATTAGCGGCCATGCCACTCGCGTTAGAGTAGCTACCTGACCGAGACGGGAGGCGCCGCGATTCCAGCGACACCTATATCGAGTGAATTTCACGGCTCACCTCGGCCAAGACGTGGGGCCAAAACGCAGAGAGGTTTGGACTTCGGATGTAAATTATTTCTAACCCACGCACCGCGCGACGGGGGGGGGGTAAAACACCTTTCTGGGGCTTTTCGTGAATAGCGGAAAAACCGCGACGCATAGCACCGCGAAATTTGGCATGAGTTTCCCACGTCAATCTTGCTAATGGTGTGCAAGACTGAGCCTCCTACCTTTCAAGGTCAGGTCACCAGGTCACTTCGAACTGACCCAACCTCAAATCACTGTTTTGCAGCTTTGTCACCGTGTCAGAGCTACAGTAGATGACAGAAGCCTTTGAAAGCCGCAGGATGTAATGAGGTCATCAGTAGCTACGATGTATTTATCTCGGAATTTTGATATAAACGACCGAATGTCAGATCAATTTCTTGAACTCCCCATTATAAATAAGTCAATGGGGGAAATCAACTCCCTGTTTTTCCACTAAAACGCGACGAAATGGCCAAATATACCATAATTGACTTCAGGTAAGATCAACCTTGACTACCTTGAGGCCTGTTTGGCTATTGAACAACTGTAATGTCATGTGACGTCATCAAAGGTTACCAAAGGTTCGTTTGCTAATAACTCCTTACAGGAACGAGATACAGCCGAATGGATGGTCTCATTGTGATCAGCTCGTCAAGACGAATTTATTGATACACATGAAAGCCTTGAGGTCACGTGATCTGACGTCAACGTGCCATTAGTCTGTTCCTAGCTTCGCTTCTTGGAAGGTTAATCGAGAAAAACACTCCTCATTTCTAGCACTACCATTTTGACTTTTTTGACCCCTGTGACGTCGTCTTTGACCTGACCTGAAAATGAACTTCCTAAAAATTGCAGACCTTATCCGTGCGTATCCCATGCTGATTACCGCTTGCCGCTAGCTTGCTTCATTCTAGAGATCTCAGGAGGGGGGGGGGGTCAACCGCCCCTCCCCGTCAGTTCTCAGTTGGCGCGGACCCCCGTCTGTGCGTGGGCTACCTCTGAATTCACCACCTTTTTCACTTTTCACTTTTCGCTCACTTTTCGCTAAAAAATGACCACAACGCCACATGTTTGTTGGCAGTTGCAGTTATCAACGAAGCAAATGCCATTTTTTAACGTCGCATAAACCATACCTCGAGCAAAAGGTAAGCATAAATTTGTCTTGTAATTATTTCCTTGCCCCTTTTCTCGTATATCGTATCCCAAAAAACACGAATCGTAAGCAGCCACCAGTATCGGTAGCCACCCGGTGCCATTAGTATCGGTAGCCGCTAAGCAGCCACCAGTATCGGTAGCCACCCGGTATCATCGGCCCCCACGGTGGCCCCACTGGATCCCCGTCACGGTCCCGTCCGTCCGACCACGGAGCCCGTCCAGGGTCGAGGTCACGGCCCGTTCACGGGTATATAGACGGGGACTCGGTCGGACCGATAGCACACACGGCCGGACCGTCCCACAACAGATTCCAACCACAGAGAGACAACATGGCGTTCACATTTGTGGTGAGTGCTCAGAGGATATCAGTGGCAATAGCTAGTGGATGGAGGGCGAGGCTGAAATATAATCGTCACACACATTGTGCCGAATAAGAATCGTAGGTGTACCAAAACATTTCTCTTATGGCCGTGAAAGGGGCTTGCTTATTTAAATTGTTAGCTTTCTCTGTGCCTATTTCAATTTAAAAAGCTCCTTAAATTTGAAATAAAAAGAGATCCTCATGTCTGTAAAATTTCAGCCGTTACAAAAAAAAAAAATCATCTGATAGCTAGCACTTCGCTGATATTCATAGTTCCTTCCTCTACTCCGCAGATGGCGGCTTCTCTGGCCGCCCTTGTTTCGGCCTCGTCTCCCTACCAGCCCCAGCCTGCCTACGGGCATCAGCAGCCTGCTTACGGCCACCAGCAGCCTGCCTACGGACACCAGCCTGCCTACCCTGCCTGTCCTCACTACCCTGAGGACCCGGCCTGCAGCAAGAACAGCACCGACCCCTGGTGTCTCGAGGACTCCGAGTACCCCGAGTAAGTACCCACAGAAACACCGACCCTTGGTGTCTCGAGGTTTCCGAGTATCCTGGTAGTGACAAGAACAACTATTCTGATTATTTTTTGCACATAAACAGCGTTTTGCTAGTTCATGAATAAATTAAATTAAAAGTTTAAAGATTCGTCATTGATGTGCAATTGTTTCCCGGTACGAAAAAAAAAACTTGAAAATCAATTTCAAAAGGAACCATTTTCCGTTCCTCTATTTCAGGTACGAGATCAAGCACGCCATCAGCTACAACAAACACAAGGTGCTGGAGCTGTACGCGGACGTGGCCGACCTCAACACCGAAAACTCGGTCGAGAGGTGAGAATAAAAGTGTCAAGCTGCTGTTCTAAAAAGAAGATGAAACTGCCCTCAAACCTAGCCCCTAATAGAGCTAAATAACTTCATAAGCCAATAAATGTTCCAATCCTGGGCGTTTCCGTTCACCTGGCAACAACATACACCTATTTTTCAAATTAAAATAAACTAATTTCTCATCAATGTTGTGTTTTATCCCCAGGCTGACTGAGATTGAGGAGGAGACGTACCTGTGCCCGTCCGAGGTGGGCTACGTCCGTCCGCTGAGGGCCGTCAACACCGACGGCAAGTGGAGGGTCATCGTCAACAACATCAAGGTAAACTAAAAAAAACGGACTTTTTAACAAAACAACAGTAAATGCAATTTTTATATGCTCTAAATGCTCGCTAATTCCCCTAATTTTCATCCATTGGGCCACTTCGCCCAGCCTGATGTAACTTTAATCTGCCGTCATCCAAATAAAACACAACTTCCGGAGGTGACCGCTAGATGTCTCTGCAGGTCGACTACGAGACGTTCACCCAGACGACGCGCATCGAGAAGTGTCTGTCGGCCGGAGAGGCCTGTCCGCTGGTGCCGCAGTGCTACGAGTCCAGCTGCCTCCAGAAGTCCGTCTACCACAGGTCAGTATTGCAAATTCATCTCGAATCTTCCTTGTAGCGTTAGTCCTCTTCACAAAATACGTCACAAAACTACACCTTCAATTCTAACCATTCCGATTTCATTAGATTTTCTTAACATATGCCCAAGGTCTTCCCTTGTCATACGTGCTTACTTGATGACGAATTTTGTTTCTTTTCTTCGTACAGGTTCCTGGTGTACGACCCGTGCGACCAGTACTTCCCCTTCGCCATCGAGACCTTCCAGCTTCCCGCCTCGTGCGCCTGCTCCCTGGGAGCTTACGAAATCTCCCACTAGATGGCAGCGGCGACTACAGGCCTCTCGATAACACAATATCGACTGTAGGCACCGTCAATGACTCCCTTGTGATTGGATTGTAACTTATTTCGAGAGCTTCTGTATTTATTATCGCAAGATGCTTGTAGAAATGTACGGCGATGAGCATACTAGTTAGGAGCTGTATTTTTATAGTTCTTGGTGTGAGTTGGTGTTCTTGATCTCGTGCTGGCGGCGCGGCGGCAGTCTCTGGGGGGAGATTTTTACCATCTGCGACTGGCCATGCAGTTTTACGGAACATCGAACTCAATAAAACGTGTTGCGAATATCAATTATTCATGATTTAATATGTTTCTGTGATGATTTTGTAAATATGTGAGATCGTGTCAGCAAGTAATAAATTGACATTGCCCATGTACGTATAGTATGTCTAAAAAGAATGTCCCCTCGCCACCACGCGGCGCTGCTGTCGCGAGCCGGTAGTTGGCTGAATCCGGACCAAGCCACGTATTCCCATGCGCTGGGCGACAGCTACGCAGTGGCTGATAGTAGCGTAATCCCGAACCTTCGTGACACGACCTCGGGAAGGAGGGAGGGGTGTGGGCGGGGAGCGCGTGGTGCGCTCCCCCGCCCGCTAAGGAGGGGTGCGCCGCGCGCCGCGCGGTAGACTGGGGGCTGTCTGGGCCAAAGGGCAGGGGTCACACACCAAGCCAACGAGTGCTGATGAGGGTTTGTAGGGACTGTGAAGTTTTGCCACGTTTGACACGTTTGCTACGGGTGCCACGTTTAGCGACGTGTCTGAGCCAAAAAGGAGGGTTGAGGAAAAACATCTGGTTAACCACATCGTGGTAATAGAGTTTGCCAATGCAGGCCTTCATAACCATAAACAGCTTTTCTAAGTTCGCAGAGGCCACCATTGAATAACAATATCCGGATCGAAGTTAACGATGCCGAGATACTATCGCTGCAAGAACACTCATGGAAATTTGTGAAAGAAAAATACACGCATTTTTGTTTTTGCTATTTTAATGTTTTGTTTTAGTTTTCCTTTAATTGATCAGAAAGAAAAACAAAATTGAAATAAAAAGGAAATTTTACCTTATTTTATAAAGTGAGAATTTTGGATAGTTCATCTTTGGTAGACGCCTAATAAACAATAGTGTTCGCCGAGGAAACTTATAACGCGTTAGCCAGGTCAGGGGTCAGGTAATATGGCCCAAGGCAAGAAATCGGTTTTTGATAAATAACCGCAAAAAATGGCCGCAGAGTCGCGGTTTTGGCATAATCGTTTAATTCGCCTCGCTCAGAGGTGTCGAATGGTAGGCATACGTTTTGTTCGGTTGAGGTCTCAGTTGACTCAGATCAAGGTCAGGTCAGAGTCCCAGGTCACGAAGCTGGTTAAAGGAGGTGATATCGCATATCATTTGATTCGACAGGTCTTCCACTGCATTGGTGAATGGTGGTTTTCCCGACTCGCTAGCCCAATTTGATCGGGAGCAT
>NW_024883732.1:0-51995 GCF_019059575.1 Amphibalanus amphitrite
TGATCTTGTGTCTGCAAATCATGACCATCAAACCAGCTATCGATGATCCGATCCGTGGCCAGCAGCCGCACGACCACGCCATAAGCACTAAATCACGGTTTGACGGGCTTGTATCCACCGTGACGTTCTACCAATATGACCATACGGGATAAACAATGCAATTAAACTCATGATTTATCGGGAAAGCTTGGATACTGGGCTTTCAGAAACTTCCCTGTGATAAGCTGCTAGTCTGAAGTAAGACGCCATTTGCAGACAGGATGACAGTGCCATTTGCTTTGCAGACTTGAGGTGATATTGATCCAAGAAGAAATACTCGAATTGTAGATTACCGAATGAATTAACGGCGCAAAAATGAGTCGTTCCGGTATGTGAATGGAGGGAATTCGTGGGAAGTTAGCTCTTTTAAGCGTCGTTGATAATATCCACTATTGCGCATTGTTTTTTTCAGGGGGAGAAATATTACCAGGAGGTCGAATGGTGGAGGGGTCGTCAAAGCAGCGCTACCTCTGCTGGGGTATCATCCTAGCAGTTATCTTCGCCGTCATCGTGCTCATCATTCTGCTCTCCAGTAAGTGCGGCAAACTTTCAGCTCATTATCGTGAATGCATTTGGGGAGTAAGGCAAGGGTGTGTATGGATGATTTATCAAAGTTGGCGTTGGCTGTGACAGTAAAGTAAGGACAAATGCATTCAGCCGACAACCATAACAGTTAAATGGGCAGTTTGGGATCAACCTGAAATAAATAGGTACACGAGGCTTGATAATACGGAATATCAGAATATTTACAACAAACGCTGATACTTTCTTAATAAAAAACAACACAACTCATATCCTCTGAAACATCCCTGCCTCTGTTCTTACCGAATATGTTAATGCCTAGCTCACTTATCCCTATATACGCCACTCCCCTCATAATACGCCTTAGTATAACCGGTTTAGGAAAACAGTCCCAGAATCTGCTGCTACAGCTTCCATCCCCTTCCCGATGCACGAAGACCGTCCCCCGTTTCGAAGCTCAGTAGCCGACCAGCCACTGTGGCCGTCAAGGTCGACCCCCCCCCCCCCTCCCACTGCTGACCACGTGGTCACGGAGAGGGGGGGGCGTACCTGGCACGGCCACCGCCACATCTGGAGGGGGAAGAGAGGGGGCAGAATGCTGACGGCACACACGAGACACGGAGATATCACGAGATGATACCCTTGCAATTAAGTGAACTTATTTGTTTTAATTGTTTCAAGGGACGTTCATGATGAAAAATAAAATGCATAGGTAGGGTTATGCATTGGGATGATAGGTTAATCGGTTTATGATCGGTTTAACTTCATAAACCTACTAATGGGACTCAGTCTGACGTCTGATCCAACCTTTCGCTCACAGCCGGTGCATTCTACGGAGCCGACGATGCAGTGGCGGAAAATGGCACTCTGTCGGCAACTGACGCCCAGTCCGGCCTCAAACGACCTTCGACGCGACCGACGACGACGCTGCCGCCGCTGCCACCGCCGCCCATCGGTAGGTACCGCATTCAGGTCAATGGTCGAGTCAACCTTTGATTCGGGTGTACAGCACTCGGCAGATGTGACAATATGCATGGAGGGTCTTCATACGCGGTGCTCGTATTTCCAAGATGAGATTATTTCGATGTGTAAAAATAAGTTTTTAAGTGTAAACCATTGGCGTAATGAAATATTTGACACCTAATTTCTGCTTATATTATTCTCAAAATACCTTGCTGAGACGAAATACATAATCATAGGAAATATTCAATAAGGTATTTTAACAGCGACTTTTCTTGTTTCAGTTGACGACGTGTTCACTGGTTCGTTGCGACTAAATGAAGAGTTCCATCCGATGCTATACGACAACTCATCGCGGGAGTTCAGTCGTATGAAGAGCAAGGTGGAAAATTTGGTAAGCAGAACCGTTTCCAAGGGTTTTAAGTAGCATTTACATACAATAAAGATGTTTGACTTAAGAGTCATGTTACCTTTTCCTCAAGTTATAATTAATATGAAATAATATTTTCGGAGTTTCTTGAGTGATATATATTGAAAAATTGATAGCAAATATTTCGATACTCGTAGTGGTACCTTTTTCAATGCGAGTGATGCACAGTGCGAGCTTTGTTAAGCACAACAAAATAACACAATTCCCATGCAATCGGTGGAGCTGGGTCCTCCAGTGCAGATAAAATAACCTATACGATACCGCCTTCCTATGAACTTATACAATATCACTGTCTATCACGGAATTTTAATTACATATTTAGACAATCAGCGCTAATTTAATAAAAAGAGCGTCACTTCAGTTACAGGTAAGTCACACTTACACAAGGTGACCCCCCCCCCCCCTCGCGTGTTCGTTCAGCGTGCCAACCACTATTTTTTTAGCACAATGTCCCATATTGGGCTCAGCTGGACGCCACCGCTGTCGAGATTCATTGACGGGCGCAGCTGTCGGATCTCGATGGCCTCCCTGATTTTACGTTTTTTCCAGTGGGGTTCGATGGCAAGGGTTCTCGCCTCGAACGGGTTCAAGTCACCGCCACAGGTACAAAAGTGTCTGGCCGTCGCTGACGTATCGCAGCGTCCGTGCTTGATATCGGCGGTGTGCTCCTTCAATCTGTCCTGTTTTGGTCGCCCTGACTCTCCGATATAGCTGGAGCCGCACGAGCACTTTATCTCATATACGGCCCCTTTCTTCTTGCTCTGCTCCACGGGATCTTTGACGTTAACCAGGTGACCCCTCAATCGCTTGGATTTGTGAGCTACCTTGATTCTGTGTGGCCTGAGAACCTTGGCTATCCTTTCGCTGAGACCTGGGACGTAGGGCACTGCCGCATAGGCTTCTTGGTCTCTGGCGGCGGCTTCCCCCTGTACGGTCTGGCTGGCGTCACGGCGTCTCATAGCCCTCTTGATAAACGGCTCCGGATAGCCATTGGCTACGAACACATCCCGTATCTTGCTCTTCTCCTCCTTCACACTTGACATGTCGCTGCAGACCCGTCTTGCTCTGGCTTCCATGCATCTTATTAGACCAGCTTTCATGGCCGCGGGGTGGCTCGAGTTGTACTTCAGGTACACGTTTGATGCGGTCGCCTTCCGGTAGACTGAGGTGCCCAGCCGACCTTCTGACCTCTGGACAAGAACGTCCAAAAACGGCAGTTTCTGGTCCACCTCCCGCTCCAGTGTAAACTGGATACTTGGGCAGAAATCGTTTAACCGCTGGTGGAACTCTTGCAGAGCTTCATCGCCGTGGGGCCACAGGATGAAAGTGTCGTCAACATAGCGTCTCCAGAGTGTGGGCTTCAGAGTGGCGGATGTCAGGATGGACTGCTCCAAATGTTCCATATAGGCATTCGCCAAGACGACAGATAGGCTGAGCCCCAGAGAATAAAGATGTTCTCTGTCCTCAAAACCTCGAGTGATGTGAATGATTTTCTTTTAACCCGTTATCGGAATATATCAGCTTCGGCTGCTCTTTTCTCCGATGTTGCGTCCAGTTATTCCTCGTGGCGTCAGCTATGGTAAACATTGAAATACAAAGAAATGTCCTGTTTAAAGGTAGAAATAAGGGTCTGGAATAAGTTTAGATATTTTGTTCTGTTTTTCCATCTTCCATCAATCCTCCAGAGCGGAGCACAGCGTTACAGTTTGCCTTCCGACCTTGCGGCACAGCATATATTCAGGCGTTCACTGCTAGTGACATCTAACGGCAAAATATGAAGTCGCTTTCCTCGGCTCGCTTGTCGTATTGCGCGACGCTGTTGGTAATGAATAATTAGTAATTATGGAATATTTTCACCCATTTCCTTATGCAATGAACAAAACGTGCCTTTAAAATGTTTAAAAATTACTATTATAGTAACTATATGTAAACATTATAACGTTAAAAGTCTAATGATAGGTAAACGTTATAAATCACTGTTATTGACATGCTGCGTTACACCTGTTTATCTACCTTTTGCAGCTGAACGAGGCGTTCTCACCGTACAACTGGCCCGAGGGAAGTGACGACATGGGATCAGTCATCGCCACCGTCACCAGATTCACGTGAGTATTTATATACATTGTATATAGGGGTTTACGTCCTGGATTTCCAGCTACCGTCCCATCAACCGCGATTCCTAGTTTTGCTACTTTGTGACATAGGAATGGCATACGTTGTGGGAGCGACAATTATCCATAGCCCAGCACGTAGCAATATAATTCAAGTATCGATAGCATGGCTGTTCTTTTCTTACGTAAGACACCTTCGGACAAAGTGTCTCAAAGCTTCCCACCAGGCGGCATAAGCGGCTTCGGGTATTCCCGAAGACATGGGAAGTTTAATGCATAATACGTTAGCCGTTAGCCGTTCATTGACACTTCAGCGCACCTCGCTGTCTGTATTTTTTCCTGGCAACCCGTCACGAAACTCATTTTCTTCGCAACTTGATTCAATGGAACCACGGACCGAAAAATTAGCTGTCACCCCGCGGTGTATGGCGCTCGCACCTGTCCGGCAGATATAGCACTTCCTGCATGACTTCTAACCTGCACGACTCTTCCCCTTCCGTTCCACAGGCGAGGCAGCGTGGTGGCTGAGTTCACCCTGCTCTCCCACCACGCTGAGTCGCTGACTCCTCAGGAGGCCGGCCAGCGCCTGCAGGAGCGTCTGAGACAGGTCACCACCTCGCCAACGGCCACAATCACCGCTTCCAAAGTGGATATTACTCGTGAGTGCAGCGGAAATCAATGGAGAGAGGATACGGAAGGATGGGCGAGGGGCGGGGGAGGGGAAATGTCGAACATGTCAGACGTAATACACATTACCAATACCAAATGTACCTATCACTATATCAACTATGTTGATTGACTTGCATTTGTTCCATCACTTAGAAGTGTGGAAAAATTCACAAAACTAGTTGATTCGTTCGCTCGTTTCATGTCGCCAAATGGGCTTATCTAAGATACCTATAAGAAACGGCTAGTCCACGCGCGGATGTCTGAACTTTGACCGACATTTTTCGCGTTGCAGCGATGGAGGACCTGTGCGCCACGCACCAGTCGGGCTGCTCCCATGACTGTCAGTTCTCCTACTCGAGTATGTCGTTCGTCTGCCTCTGTCCGTCTGGTATGGAGGTTGACAAGGATGGACGCACCTGCGTGTTCCCAGGTAGGTCCGATGAGGTCGTACTTCAAGGAAATGGAAGGCTGGGCGTAAAGGACGGTTTGTGGCAGAGGGACGTGCTTTACATAATGTGAAAATTGATAAGATATGCGTTTGATAATGACAAGTATGTAGTTATCATCTAACTAAGTTACAATTTTTCCTCAATATCCCCAAGGTCAAACAATTTTTATGTCGCATTATAGATCATAATTATGATAAAGTGTGTTTTTTCGTCCTTCAGGGAGCCGTGAAAAAGATTAAATTGTAAATCAAGTCGTATCTTGTAAGGCTCGTTGCAAAAAAAATGAACAGATATAACACACATTCCAATGTCCATTCTGACACGCCCCTGCTAACCAGCTTGCCGTGTTCCTTCCCCAGAGCCGGTCGTCACAGAAACTGTCCCGGAAATCCACCGGATCGAGGACCCGCACCTGGGTGCCGCCCTGCACCCCGACATCCCCTACACTGTGGACCACGAGTGGATGCACGAGGATGGTGAGACCACCCCGGAGCCGGAGCCGGAGACCACCGCGACGGACCTGTTCCCGGACCACGAGTGGGTCCACGAGGACGGTGAGACGACCCCGGAGCCCGAGCCGGAGACCACGGAGACCGACCCGTGGATGTTTGGAGGCGAGGAGGCGGCGGCGGGAGCGGAGCCGGAGCCGGAGCCGGAGACGACAGCCGAGCCGGAGCCGGAGTCGGAACCGGAGCCGGAGACCACTGTAACACCTGACGTCATGGTGGAGGACCATCTTTCGGTGCTCGGAGGACTGTTTGATGAGCCCGAGACGACCGCGGAGCCAGAGCCGGAGACGACTGCGGAACCGGAGCCGGAGCCAGAGACAACGGCGGAGCCGGAGCCTGAGCCGGAGACAAGTGCAGAGCCTGAGCCTGAGCTGGAGACAACTGCAGAGCCTGAGCTTGAAGCAACAGCGGAGCCTGAGCCAGAAACAACAGTGGAGCCGGAAGTTACAGCCGAACCCGAGCCGGAAGTTACAGCTGAACCCGAGCCGGAGCCGGAGCCAGAGGCCACTGCTGAACCGGAGCCGGAAACTACAGTGGAGCCGGAGCCGGAAACTACAGCGGAGCCCGAGCCGGAGCCGACCACCGTCGAGCCTGAACTGGAGCTGAAGACGACGTTCGACACCGGCCGTGTCCCTAAACTGGATGAAAGTCCAGCACCGGCAGGTAAAGAAGGGTCTGCGCGACTTCTTAGCTTCGCCCTCTGAATCTATCTATGAATTAACTTTTTGCGTTTTCGAAGTGCTGATACATCTAGTTATTGACGCAGGTCGTTCCTGTTTGTAACGCCTTTGTTTGTGTTCCAGTTCGGTCCATATTCAACGCGACCATGACACTGGAGGAGGAGTTCCCCGAGGGCCTGAAGGACAACACGTCCGCTGACTTCCTCAGGATGACCGTCAGGGTCAAGAAGGAGGTGAGTGGCCGAATGGAAAATGTTCACAAATTCCTAATAACTATCACATAAGCTTGCAAATACCTACCCTGAAGTGAAAGCATTCATAAGTTTCGTCAATCTGAGAATGAGATGTATAAACGTATCTCTAGTTAAATTTCCACTATCGAGGATGAAGCTGCTTCTTACATCTACCAGCCTGAAATGTCGTGCTCCTGTTTGGACTTATAGCAGGCTAGCCGACGACACACGTAAGTTTGACGTGTCCTGTTTCACAGATGGCTGAGGCCTTCTCCAGCTTCAACTGGCCCGAGGGAGACGACCTGGGTCAGATCGGCATCAAGATCCGCAAGTTCGAGTAAGTTTATCATGCGAATTCGATTTCACCTTAAAGTTTTCATTATATTTTGCGACTTATAGGTATCGGAAAACCTCAGACAATGTGGAAAAACAGCGGTATAGGTCGCATTATTACTCTTGACTTATTCGGAAGAAGCTCAACAAATTTAATTGCTTTTTCATTATCAGTGAAGGTTGAGACGTTTTAAACATGTAACTCGGCCTTATGAGTTAAGACTGTATCTACCATAAGCTATTCCACTTCTCTCGGTTCCAACCTGACTGACTCCCCCCCCCCCCCCCGTCTCCCCGCAGGCCGGGCAGCGTGGTCATCTTCTTCCACATCACCACGGGCGACACGGGCTCGGCGGCTCCGGAGGAGACGGCCCGCCGTCTGCAGGACCGGCTGACCGACTACTTCACCAGCACCGAGGGCCTCCAGTTCCACGGAGCACGCTTCCCCGTCTCGCAGATCGGCGTGGAACGTGAGTAGACGATGTTGGAGACGATGTAGACGATGTTGGACACGATGTAGACAATGTTGGAGACAACGTAGACGATGTTGGGAAAGCCGGGCTTATGCTACTGTATAAAATGCTTAGAATGTATTCCTTTTGAGAAAACTGTGATTGAGGACCTATAGCAGGAATGACTGGGTATATTTGGGGCCAATTTGTAATATTTGCTACCTGATGTGACTTTCTGTGCCTAGGCTCGCACTGATCCGCACTATTTCTCGTCGCGCAGCTCTGAGAGACCTGTGTGCGACCGGCGAGTCGGGCTGCTCCCACAAGTGCCACTACTCGGCGGCCGATGACCAGTTCCGCTGTGCCTGCCCCGAGGCCATGGAGCTCGCCGGTGATCAGCTCACCTGCAGGCGCATCGAATCAGGTGAGGCTGCCGGGCCTGAGAGCTGTCGCTGAGGACTTTGTCAAGTGTGTAGCCTGCCAGGGTGGTATCGAGAGCGTGGTTGACCTGACAATCTGGACCGAATGAACTAATCAGTGAATCAGCGAATTAGATGAATCACTGCATTTCTTTGTGCGATTGTCGCACTTTGTCGTTAACTTGAATGACAGGCAACGAGTTTATTTCATCAGAAAAACTATGTTTTATGACCATTTCTAGACCAGACTCATTGCGTAATGTCATCTAAGAACCACTGTGCCGGAGTTCAGTTTGCCGCATGTAAGTTTCAACAATTAACCAGACACTGACGGTCTGCGTTATTTTCAGTGCCTCCTCTCATCTCTCGGTGGAACGGACACGCCTGGGTGCTGGCCAACGAAACTCTGAAGCCCGTGATCCTGACGACTACCACCGAGATGGCCCCGGAAACCACGCCGGAACCGGAACCTGCGGCTACAACCGAGGCGGAACCAGAGACTACAGCCGAGCCGGAGCCCGAACTTACGGCAGAGCCTGAACCGGAGACAACAACGGCAGAGCCTGAACCGGAGCCTACAACCGAGACTGGTGGTTCGGAGACTCACGGTGAACATGACAACTGGTTGCACGATCATGAGCACCACTCGCACGACGAGGCTACGACGGCGCAGCCGGAGCCGGAAACCACCCCGGAACCGGAACCAGAGGGCACGCCAGAGCCGGAACCAGAGGGCACACCCGAACCGGAGCTGGAGACCACAATTGCACCGGACGCCAGCAACGCCCTCGATTTGGACGCGACGGCTGAGGAGGTCAAGAGTGGTTCTCAAGTCATCGACGAGACGTCTACCTCTGAGTCTGAGTCAACGGCTGAGTCTGAGCCAACAGCTGAGCCTGAGCCAACTGCTGAGCCTGAACCGACAGCTGAGCCCGAGCCGACGGCTGAGCCTGAGCCGTCTCTGGAGCCGGATGTGGCATCGGCTGCCGATCAGCTGAGCCTAGACGAGAAGCTGGACATGATGCACGCGATGGGCATCGTCCCCGAGTGGGAGAGCAGCAATGCTGAGGCAACCACTGCGGAGCCGGAGCCGGAGACCACAGCGGAACCGGAGCCAGAAACGGCTGCCGATTCCAAACCCTCAGAAGAACCGGCACCTGCCACCGAACCGACCGCTGAACCCGAGCCTGAGCCGACCATAGAGGGCTCACCGTCCACGGAGCCTGAGACCTCATCCAAACCAGCCGCCAATGAAAACGAGTTAGCTGCCGAAGAGAACGTTGTTGAGGGCGCCGAGCCCACCATGTCCAGTGAGCCGCAGCTGCCGACGGTTGCGGACGCCGAAGCGAATGAGGTGCCCGAGGAGCCCGTGAACCCGCCCAGCTTGGCCGAGGACGAGATGCACCGGGGTGGCGAGCGGACTGCCGAGGCAGAGCTGCTGCCTGTCGTCAACAACAGCCTCGACGACCGGCGGCGCGCCAAGGTCCTCAGCGAGACGGCCGGACAGGCGCCGGAGACGGCCGAGCGTGCCAAGGCGACAGTGCCGAAGGAAGGCGCCGAAGAGACGACGCTGAAGGACGAGGCCATCAATGAGGTGTCGGTCGAGGTGGGTGCAGAGGCCGCTGCTGGAGTAAAGGATGAGGCTGCAAACGAGGTTTCGGTGGATGTTGTGCCCAAGCCGGAAGCCAGGGTTGCATCTGAGCTTGAGACTGATGTCGACGTGGCGGCTCAGACTGCTTCTGAGACTGTTGAAGTCGGTGCCGAGACTTCTTCAGAGTCAGCCACGGAAACAGGTGCTGAACCTGCCACAGAGGCTTCTGCTACTGAGCCTGCTCAGGCAGAGATCGGCGTTGATCAGTCTGCCACCGGTAATGGTGAACCTGCTACCGAGGACGCGGAGCCAGAGAAGGAAGTTGCCACCGAACCAGCGTCTGAGCCTGAGAAGGAAGTAGCTGCCGAGCCTGCAACCGAGGCTACTGAACCTGAGAAGGAAGTTTCCGCCGAGCCAGCAGCTGAGCCAGAGATGGAAGTTCCTGCCGAGAATGCCGCTGAACCTGAGCCGCAGGGAGTTCCTGCCGAGCCAGCGGCTGAGCCCGAGAAGGAAGTTGCTGCACAGCCTGTGAAGGAAGTTGCTGCCGAGCCTGTTACTGAGGCTGTTGAGCCCAAGAAGGAAGTTCCTGCCGAGAATACCGCTGAGCCTGAGCCGGAGGGAGTTCCTGCCGAGCCAGCGGCTGAGCCCGAGAAGGAAGTTGCTGCCGAGCCTGCAACCGAGGCTGCTGAGCCCGAGAAGAATGTTCCTGCTGAACCTGCCGCTGACCCTGAGCCGGAGGGAGTTCATGCCGAGCCTGCTGCTGAACCCGAGAAGGACGTTGCTGCAGAGCCAGCGGCCAAGCCTGAGAAGGAAGCTACTGCTGAGCCTGTGAAAGAAGTTGCTGCCGAGCCTGCAACCGAGGCTGCTGAGCCCGAGAAGAACGTTCCTGCCGAACCGGCCGCTGAGCCTGAGCCGGAGGGAGTTCCTGCCGAGCCATCGACCGAGCCCAAGAAAGAGGCTGCTGCAGAGCCAGCGGCCGAGCCTGAGAAGGAAGCTACTGCTGAGCCTGTGAAGGAAGTTGCTGCCGAGCCTGTAACCGAGGCTGCTGAACCCAAGAAGGAAGTTGCTGCCGATCCAGCGGCTGAGCCTGAGACGGAAATTTCTGCCGATCCAACGGCTGAGCCTGAGAGGGAAATTTCTGCCGAGCCAGCGGCTGAGCCCGAGAAGGAAATCGCTGCTGAGCCTCGGAAGGAAGCTGCTGTCGAGCCTGTAACCGAGGCTGCTGAGCCCGAGAATGAAGCTGCTGCTGAGCCTGTAACCGAGGTCGCTGAGCCTGAGAAAGAAGCAGCTGCTGAGCCTGTAACTGAGGTTGCTGAGCCTGAGAAAGAAGTTACTGCAGAGCCTGTAGCAGACACAGCTGAGCCTGAGAAGGAAGCTGCTGCCGAGCCCGTAACCGAGGTTTCTGAGCCTGAGAAGGAAGCTGCTGCCGAGCCTGTAACCGAGGTTGCTGAGCCTGAGAAGGAAGCAGCTGCTGAGCCTGTAACTGAGGTTGCTGAGCCTGAGAAGGAAGCTGCTGCCGAGCCTGCAACCGAGGTCGCTGAGCCTGAGAAGGAAGCTGCTGCCGAGTCTGTAACTGAGGTTGCTGAGCCTGAGAAGGAAGCTGCTGCCGAACCTGTAACCGAGGCTGCTGAGCCCGAGAAGGAAACTGCCGCTGAGCCCGAGAAGGAAGCTGCTGCGGAGCCTGTAACTGAGGTTGCTGAGCCTGAGAAGGAAGCTGCTGCCGAGCCTGCAACCGAGGTCGCTGAGCCTGAGAAGGAAGCTGCTGCCGAGTCTGTAACTGAGGTTGCTGAGCCTGAGCAGGAAGCTGCTGCCGAACCTGTGACCGAGGCTGCTGAGCCCGAGAAGGAAGCTGCTGCCGAGCCTGTAGCAGACACTGCTGAGCCTGAGAAGGAAGCTTCTTCCGAGCCTGTAACCGAGGTTGCTGAGCCTGAGAAGGAAGCTGCTGTCGAACCTATAACCGAGGTTGCTGAGCCTGAGAAGAAACCAGCTGCTGAGCCTGTGACTGAGGTTGCTGAGCCTGAGAAGGAACCAGCTGCTGAGCCTGCGACTGAGGTTGCTGAGCCCGAGAAGGAACCAGCTGCTGAGTCTACGACTGAGGTTGCTGAGCCTGAGAAGGAAGCTGCCACGACCACTCCTCGCACGACGAGGAAACGTAAGCGCAACCGGAACCGGAAAAACCGTAACCAGAGGGAACGCCAGAGCCGGAACCAGGCTGTGAGAGACACTGCTGAGCCCGAGAAGGAAGCTGCTGCAGAGCCTGAAACCAAGGCTGCTGAGACTAGAAAGGAATCTTCTACTAAGCCTGAGAGGGAAGTTGTTGCCGAGTCCATCGAGCCAGAAAAGGAAGCTGCTGCTGCTGCTGAAACTTCTGTAGAGGCTGTAGCTGAAGCTGCTGCCGAATCTGTCGAAAAGGCTGCTGAGGTTAAAACGGAAGTCACGCAGTCTGAAATCCCTGAAACTAAAGCTGCTGCCGAGACTGTCACCGAGGCAGCACCAGCACCGACTGAGGAGACTTCAGAGCCTACCGAAGCCGCTGCGTCGTCCGAGTCATCTTCTGAAAGTTCAGCGTCGCCCACGCCCCCGTCAGAGGCGGCTGAGCCGGCCGTAAAGCCGAAGGGAGCGTCCAAATCGGGGCAGGCGCTGCTGGACGAGGCGCTGAGAGAAGCCGTCGAGCAGAGCAACGACCTGCGCCGGCGGAGGTAGGCACCGCCGGCGGCCGGCCGCAGACTATTTGTGATACAGATGCCGAGTGATTGTGCGAGTGCAGGAGTGCCAACAGATGAGTGCCAGCGGGTGAGTGCGGAGTGCTAGCCGATCTGATCGTGGGCGAACAAACTCAAGTGCCGCCAGAGGACGGCGCCTCACTCAGACAGCGGGACCAGTTGCGTTTAGCTGAGCAAATGTTTAGTCGTAGCTAGGTTAGCCGTTCTCATAAATCGCCGTGACGAGCGCGGAATGGTCGCGCAAGTGTAACGTTCAGTGCTGCCTTTGAGCTGCCACGCCCTACTCGCGCGACGCTGCGCATATTACGGTGGGCGGCCTCCGTCCACGAGTGTAATGCATTCCGTCCGAGTTATTATCTACAGGAATCGCTGTAGCAGTGTCGAACTGCCGAGAGGTGTGCCTCGCTCATAAAGTCGATCATGCGGGGACAGATTGTGTGATTGTGCGTGTGTGAAGTAATGTCGAGCTCCGTTCCATGCACGCTTGTGCGCATATGCAAGGTGCTCATACCGCCCGCAATAGCTACTTGAGGCGGCAATGCGCACAAATCGCGTCAATGATTCCAATACTTGTTTGAATACAGAAACGAAGGTCAGTGTGTTTTTGAAAAAAAGCGTGATAGCATCGGTTACCGCGGCGCTTGGTGTGGGAGGTCAAAATTGTTGCGTGGAAGAGTAGATTATGTTTACATTTTTATCGACAACCATCATCCTAACATCAATCAGACTACAGTGAGAAAACTGCAACTACACACGCAATAAAATATTTTGTCAAAATGCGAGCTAAGTTAACGTTTCTACCAGTTTCTGATTTAATACATATTGCAGCTGACCATTGAAAACGCCAACAAACAGATTATGCAAGTGTGACATTGTATTTACAACGCGCAGGCGAGTACGAGTGAACAGCTATGAGGAGAAAGTCAGCCATCCCTGTCCTGTGACAGTCAACTCCTGAACCGATGTTACCTGTCCGTAACCCACAAGGGACAGAGCTGGTACATAGGTCAGCGCGGAAGGCTGAACCACTGAGGAATGGGCCAACTCTCACATTCAAACAGCTCACAGGCTGGACGGGGGTGGCCCGTCATAGCTTATCGGACAATGAATCGCCGTGTTCTATTCAATACTTGACCGCGCGCCTCTTGAATGTTCGCTGTGTCATCCTCAGAACCAGTAGATATTGAGACACAGTGTTCCTGGTTCCACTATGATCTGCCTCGCGATACACTCGAGTCCATAGTGGGAATGCGCCGCACATCCACCCAGCAACACTTCTGCCGCCACTCACCAACCGACTCCGGTGGAAAACTGACAGCGCCCGCCGGAGGTCAGCCAGCCAGCTTAGCGGGCCGACTTGGAGATCTGCTCCTTCAGTACCATGATGCTCTGCCGCTGCTCCGGGGGCAGCATGGCAATCTGTTCGTCCGAGAGCTGCAGCACCTGCATGATCAGCGCCGCCTGCCGGAAAAGAAAAGAAGTAGTGGTTCAGTGAGACGCCGCATAGGTCAGTCTCGCTCTGTTCACATCAATTGGCGGAATGTCGATAGTTTAGACGAGTTACACCACGAAAGTAAGGGTATTTCGTAATGTGTATTAATCTATGGAGAGCTGAGTTGATCCATGGCACCTTAAGTGATTTAAAGACAGATGATATGATTCATGCTATCTATGCAACACACTAAGCATTGCAATCAGCAGCCTTTGGTGTATGAGAGCTCCGATACGAATCAGCTATTTCTCCAGACATTCTCCGAATATGTCTAACGTCAAAAATGGTATCCTAGGTCCTCATCCATGCCACATTCTTACCCTTCCCCCTTCCTTCCAACCCTCACACCTACCTTCTCCTGATCTCCTCCCGCCAGATTAGCGGGCAGGTTGATGGCTCCCAGGTCCGGCCCGGGCCGGCTGGGCGCGGCCGGCGGCGGACCCCTCATGTCGCGGTCGCCACCGGCCAGAGGACCGGCCATGGGACCGGGTATGGGACCGGCGGCGGCGCGCGGGTCCCGCGGGTCACGCGCCTCCCTCGGGTCGCGGGGGTCGCGCGGGTCGCGGCTCGGCGCCGGCGCCTCCGGGAACCCGCGGCCGAACGGCGCGCCGGCCGCGCGCGGGTCACGTCCAAACGCCCTGTCAGAGGTCAGCTCCGGTCAGCATACGGAAGGGCAGCGTAAAGGCTAAGTGACGGAAGACAGTCGATTACTTTGACTAAAGTACGGAACAATGAGATAAGTAGGCCAACACCAATAGATACGGAAATTATTGAAGACCGGAAACCACGAACATAATTTACTCACTCAGCCAGAATCTATAGGGTCACCTTTACAGCCTGCCGGTAAAACAACCGCAAATACCCCAAAATCATCAAGATCTGCTGTTAAAAAGAGACAAGTAAATCTAATAAACAGTCCACAAGACAGTTCCCCTCCCCCGCAGACACCTACATATACACACGCATCATCCAAATTCCAAAAGCCTATCCTTCCCTCTTACATACCGGATTGAGCCTTTGCATTACAAGTTCCGTAAACCGTCCCGCTCACCTGGCGTCAAAGTCCTGCGGCGGCGGCGGCGGGCCGCGCATGTCCCTGTCGCCAGAGCGGAGGTCCATGTCGCCACGAAGGCCACCCGGCGGAGGGCCCCCGCGGCCCATATCAGGCCCTGGGACGGAGTCCGCAGGACAGTGAGAAACGATAGTGATGCGAAACCCGGGGCAGTTGTGAGTTGTGACAATGGTGAGTAAGTACGGGCAAAGTTCGAAGCTACATTTCCACAAGATCTCAATGCATGCTACCACCAGCTCTTATGTTAGGTACTCGACATTGCGACGCACATGAAATTGAGAGCTTTCGTTAAACACAGCAGCCTTCAACGCTTCAAACATTCATGCCTAAATAAGCCAACACGTACTCGTATTACTCTGGATTGACTTGTGCCCTATATCAAAAGAAAATAACGCCCCTGTCCCTCCTCTTCTAGCCTCAACTGTCAGTGACCAAATGACCAGAGAACTATCATTGATCAAGTTGATGTAAAATCCACCAATCAACTAACTACTCCTTACCTCTGGGCGGCATGCGGAGGTCCTGGTCGGCCAGTCGTCCGCCCGCGCGGGGGTCCAGGCTGCGCATGTCCATGTCTCCTGCCGGCGCGCCGGCCAGCGCCGTCGGACCCTGACGGAAGTCCACGTCCTGACCTGAAAGGGGGATGAAGGGTGAGAGTCATGAGTGTGGTCACGCGGGGATACTTGTCAGCAGGGCCTAAATCATGCGGAAGCTCCTAAAACTGATTTAGAGACGGCCAGAATTCAGTTGTTGTTGTTGTTGTCGTTCCGGCCGTCGGGCCCGGTGGGCCCACATGGGGGGCCCGGGAGGGCCCCAGCCCCCCTCGGGGGCGACACTTGCGACGTCCGCGCAGGGAGGGCAGCAGGCCCCCGGGCGGGTTCCGGCGGACTCAGACGCCGGGTAGGGCCGGAGAAACCAGCACCCCGCCAGAGTGTCTAGCGCCGTGGGCGCTCTATAGTCGGCCCAGGCGCCGCAGGAACTCGATAACCCGGCATGGGTCAGCAAAGACCTCCCGCAGCGTCGGGTCCTCTCTCCCGAAAACGTCGTGACGGACGCGGGCCGTCGCGGGGCACGACGTCAGGAAGTGTTCCGCGTCCTCCCTGACTCCGCCGTCGCAGGTCGGGCACCCATCGTCCTCCTCCACCCCGATGAAGTGACGGTACGCTTGCAGGGCAGGAGAGTGGCCGGTCCGGAGGCGCGCCAGAGCGGTGCCCTCTCTCCTAGACAGGCCGAGCCTGTCTGCCAGCCTGACCCTGCCCGGGCCGACGACATCGTGGTAGTCGTGGCTTAGGTGCGGGCGGGTCGCGGGCGCCGGTCGGGAGTGGCGCGTGCTCTCCACCCACTCTCTGCTTACGTGGCGCTTCAGCAGGCTCTTGGCCGCCGCGAAGGTGATGGGTATCCCGTCCTGCGGCAGCTCAGCGGCCTCCCTGGCCACGGCATCGGCGATCTCGTTGCCGGCGACTCCCGCGTGACCGGGAACCCACTGAAGGTCCACGCGGTGGCGTCGTCCTAGTCGCCGGAGGGATAGCCAGACTTGGTCAGCGACCCGTTCAGTCTGGTTGGCCGGGCCCTCCCTCAGACGCATGAGGGATGATAGGGAGTCGGTGCACAGCTGGATATTGAGTGCAGGGTCTTGATCGCTGAGGATGGACTCGATGTATTTGAGTGTCTCTCGTAGAGCGAGGAGCTCCGCTGTGTAGCTCGACGTGAAGCTGGCGCTCGGATCAGTCGTTAGTAGAGTCCCATCTCTTCGTCAAGTGGAGACAGCGATTCCACTTTTTCGGTAGCCATAACGATTTTTAAATTGTGCTTCTAACAAAAACATTCCTGACATGTTTGCAGTTTTACACGCCCCTAGTTGAGCTACCTAACACCACTACCGCATTGAAAAAAGTAGTCTCCATCATGGTCCAAGCCCCAACTCACAACCCGACAAGAACCACAACGAATGTGCCGGGTTCACCAATACTCTCCACCACACCCCACAGCGGCACTGACCTCCTCCGATGGGCCCGAACGGCCCCTCCTTGACAGCCGGCTGCGGGGCGGCCACCGACACCACGGGAGCCGGGACGGGGGCGGCCGGCACAGCGGGCGCGGGGGCAGCCGAGACGGCCGGGGCGGCGGTGCCGGCCGGTGTGTCAGCCGGCTTCAGCACCGGCGGCTCCGGCTGCGACTTGTGCAGCATCGACTGAAAGGAAAGGGCAGGCGAGCTCTTTAGAATTGCTACATATACCGTTCATGAATCCGTAATGAGGCCTGCAAACCATTCCGTTACATAAACAAGTGGAACGATTGAATCAGCTTAAGCACACGATCATTATAGAGACGAAACTAGACAGATAAAACACCATGCTTTGCGTAGGTTGGCTACATGACCGCTTGTAGTGACTGTATGGACCACATGGAACATTACATAACAAATTTGCTCAGGACGAACGAATGGAGCAAACGGCGAAAGTACGGCGTAGGAGCGGCAAATGCACGAGTACGGCGGTAACGGCAGAACGGCGGGTAGACCGCGTAGGGACTGAGGAATTGACGGGTGTATGGCAAACAAAAACACTCGTGTGAAACGGCGGCTGAGTGATGGGCATTGTTAGAGTTATGGGTTACAAGTTACAACTATACGGGAGCCACAGTGAAGCGCATTATAAATCACGACAGGAACTGTACAACGAATACCGAAAACACCAGTAAAACGCCTTTTGGGCGACCAACGGAGCGAGCGAGAGGATGGGCCTTGCACGTGCGAAATTGCGAGGGGGTACCTCCAACTAACTTGTGCACTGCACCCTACTAACCGGTCTTTAGCGATGTGCCAAATTTCAGCGCAATCGGCCTAGCCGTTCTCGAGATCTGGAAGCGGCACACTGCACGTGCGCACGTGCAAGCGGGGTCCAAACTGACTTTTGCACGGCACCCTACTAACTGGTCCCCAACCGTGTACCAAATTTAAGCGCAATCGGCCCAGCCGTTCTCGAGATCTGGGAGCGCCCCCTGCACGTGCGCACGTGCTGTAGCACCCCAACCTTAACACATGCAGATGAATTATCTGATGGAGACCTAACTGTGTACCGAGTTTCAATTCAATCGGCCCAACCGTTGTGCCGTTATTGAGGTTGCAATTTTGGGGGTTCTTAAAAAATGTCCAACTTTACCACGCGCCACGTGCGGTGGTTGGCAAGAACGCATGGTGGCCATCACACCACAGAACTTTTACGTCCAAGTGACATTCAGTAAAGAAGACCGCTTGTCAATCGGATGTCCCGTTCCTAAGATATTAGCTTTTGAAGAGCGTCCCCACGGCCGGCCGGCCGGCCGGCCGGCCGGCCGGCCGCTCATACTCAGGATTTTCCCTTAATTCAGTATGAGACTCCGCTCGCTTCGCTCGCTCCGTAATAACGACATTGTACGGGTGTGCGTCGGCGGCGGCGTCCAACTCACGGCGGCCGTCTGCGGGTCCACGATACGCATCACCACCTGGGCCTGCAGCAGCGCGTAGGCCAGCTGAGGGTTCTGCAGCAGCATCGTGCGAGCCTCCGTCGGGTTGTTCTGCAATTGATACAGAGAGACAGTCAAATGATGTAGTGCACTCTCACCAAAGCAGGCGATGGCCGGGTCATCATCGGAGATAGCCAACACGAACAGCACGTCTTATAGCGCAAACACAAAGCATGAAAATAAAACCAATGAAAACATAGTACCTACACATAAATAAAACATGAAATTCGTTTCCGAAGAACCAAGAGTAGCAATTTCGTAACATTAAAAACAGTAGGGGAGAGTGGGGTAAGATGCCCAGGGTGGGAAAGACGCCCCACCCCCTCTAGCGGGGAAACAAAGAATCGAACCTGGAAATTAATGTTCTTAGCGTAAAGCGGAAGCCTGCCTTGTTAACTGCACAAAAATTTGCGAAGCTCAGTTGGGCAACGGCTGGCTGGTGATTGCATGTTTTTTATTTGCTGCTTTCAAAAAATATTTTGGCGTCAAAACATTGTAAATATCAAAGAAGGTAGATAATTTTTGCATCCCTTGCTATAGTCGTGATGCATTAACATACGTGTACTGTGTCCCAAACAGTTTGTTTCAGGGTGTAGTTTTATGGCTAACAAATTGTGCTGATTTAATGTTATTTCGGTACCTTGGGGTAAGATGCCCCCTGTCCTGATGGGGAAAGACGCCCCCCTAAATCCGTAGGCTGTCCTTCAAGCAGCCCGTCAAATCATTTATTACATACTTGTGATGAGAGACAAAAGCCGATCTGGGACTATTGAGAGTCCGGTACGGTCGGGTGCTCCCCATGCCGGTCTCTCGGCCCACACAGCGACTTTTTGGGCGGCATCTGACTCTGAGAGCCCTGACGACGGCCTCTGTGGGCCCCATTATTGGTTCCAGGGCCCCTCACGACATCCTTTGAGGGCTCCCACGTTGGCTCCACGGGCCGCGCTGGCATCTGAGGTCCCCACGATGGGCTCGAGGGCCCTCAAGCATCATGAAGACCTATAAGGGCCCCACAGTGGTCTCCGAACGCCACCACGGAGGCTTGTTTGGCCACGCTGGACTATGATGGCCCTAACGATGACCTCTTAAGCCCCTTACGACTACTTTTGAGGGCCCTTACAATGATGTTTGGTGTCTACTGCAGGCTCGAAGGGACTACTGATTCGTTCAGGCGATTCACGTGCCTATTTATGTCACTTATAGTGCAGGGGGCATCTTACCCAACGCCAGGGGGCGTCTTTCCCACCCTGTGGGGTAAGATGCCCCCTTTCACTTCTTCAGGAAAATGCTTAATAGCAAAAAAAAAGCTGTCATATTTCAGGCACGAAAGTGTGATATTTTTGGAGAAAAATGATGTTGGCTTCCGTTGAAACACCAAGTTTTGGCTTTCCGATCGTCATTTTCGAATAATATATGACATAGTCAAACCCTGGGCATCTTTCCCCACTCTCCCCTAACGAGAGAGCCGAGAGGCGAGATCAGCGAGAGCCGAGAGGTAACTAGCAGTCGAGCGAGCCCATCGAAGTATCGACCGAACAGATTATCTACATTATCAGAATAAATAATAGCATTATTTATTAGCATTATCATAATAACAATAGATTATCGAAGTGTCTACAGGACCTTATCAGTCATCACACACCGAAGAAAGACCCAGGTCCAGCTCACCTGAATGCAGAGTTTCATCTGTTTCATGAGCTCGAACATCTGCTCGGGCGGCAGGGAGGCGACTGCCTTACTGATGGCCTCAGGGGCCTGCGGGGGGTCCACCTCCTCCCCGTACGGACTCTCGCTGGCAGGACCCTGCATCAGAGCTGATGGAAGAAGCAGACAGGTCAGCGCGTGAGAAAACGCACATTAGACGGGATAGTGGCAGCAGGGTTTACGAGATATTGAACAATAGCACCAGCCTCATTCTTCACTGCGTCACACTCCCTTTGAATGCTTCCATCCACCACCTTCCTCAACGCATACCTTACCCAACCATTAAATAATATCAGCTGCTTTAACCCTCGCATGTGTAGGGGGGGGGGGGGGGTCGGATGGACCCCCCCATGGTTTTTCGCGAATAACTCGCGTAAAAAGCGGCCGATCGCGACGAAACTTTCAGTACCCTCGCATTGATCAATTTTACACCTACCCTGAAAATTTCATGACCCTGACCCAAATGACCTTTGACCTGTGACCTCTTTTCCGAGACCATGTTTGGCCGGAATCGCGATTTCGCGTATGTCGGCTCGCACTAGCCGCGTGTTTGCAAGCTTTTCGTGGTTTCAAACGTTCAAACATGTGATTTGATGTTACTCCCGTGTGTGTCAAGGTCACCTGAAGGTCAGGTCAGGTCATTGACCTTTGGTGACCTCGGGTGACCTCGGTTCACTTTTTCGAGTTTTACATGTTTCTAGGCTAGTTTTTGGAGCTGAATTCGAATTTAGCAACCATTTGAACATTTACGAAGTAGTTTTGGTGACTTCGTAACATGTTACGAAGCTGTCAGAGGCGGTTGACACGTACTACGAATACCCGTCACGACGCCTACTGGTTGACCTGACCTGACCTGACCCGACCTGGTCTAAATGCTTCAAGACATCATCTGTGATCAAAACTAACACGATATTCGTGATCAGCACCCCGAAAAACCCCTAAGCAGCCACACTTTACGACTTTCTAACAGGTCCCGATTTTCCCGACTTTGGGTCATTGACCTGACCTGGAAGGTCAACCAATGACCTAGGACCTTAAAATTGGGAATCATCGGCTTCCTCTCGTCACGAGCAACACGCTCGTTTTTTCCGCGAAGCTCTAGCTCGATCAGGGGCCAAACGGCAAGGGGGGTCCAACCGACCCCCCCCCCCCCCTACACATTAGAAGCTGGCAAACGCCGCACACATGCGCACACATCTACCAATCGTCCACATATCACTTCGATCCCTACCCATTATCCATTTAGATCCGCACCCCAATCAATTAAATATCCACTTCATGACCCTTAACCTAGTTGTATACCACTCTCTCTCCGACCGTCAGCGTGACAGTCACAGCATGGATCACATCACCTGCAAACCCTGTGCACCCCCCCCCCCCCCAAGGTCGATCGCATAGCAATCTCCGCACATAACACGGCAATCGGCAAGCCTTCTTTACCGCCACCCACCCCGCCCTGTGGACCTCCCCCATCATCAGTACAGCAACGTCCACTTAGCGCACGCCACGCCTTCGTCAACGCCACTCACTCCGCAGTCCGCACTCTATCTGAGTCACTCACTCTGCATCTCCATCCTGCTCTTCTCCGTGCAGGCGTTGTCCACGCGCAGCTGACGGCCCGACAGCTCCACCCCGTTCAGGTTCCGCATGGCACTCAGAGCGGTCTCCGGGTCACGGTATTCACAGAAACCGTAGCCCTTCGGCTTTCCCGTGGCCCTGTCGTTCATCATGCTGGAATGGCGAGAAAGGTGAGGGAGGTGTAGCGTGGGCAACGGTGTTCAATGTCTGTAGAAGTAGGCCGAAAGCTATTTCAGGGCGCGGGGATGAGCCCGTGACTTACATCTTGCATACGACTAGTAAACGTAACAGTGGTATGCATTATATTCTACTGTACTAATCGGCAGATGCAGATAAAAGAAATTAGGTGTCAATGCTCACTTCTATGGTGGTTATTGAACAAAGTGCAAAAGTACAAAATAGGTAGGCGTTATGAGTAACAAGTAAGACGAGCTTCTCGCATCTAGTAGGTAGCCACGAGTGACCGGGGATTTGACAACTTACCGAAACGAGAGGACTGGTCCGACCTGGCTGAAGATTTCCTTCAGCTTCTTTTCTGTCACCTCATATGGGATATTCCCCACTGTCAGCAGAGAATCAGCCATCAACAATGAGGAAAACAAGTAACAGGCATACCAGTCATGAAGGGGTCTTAAAAAGGTTTTCAGAACTAAAAAAGCAAGCTATTTCCTGCAAGATCTACCATCAAAGTACTCCATACAGCATGCAAAGATTTAAATAATTTCAAACATAATAACCAAATCAGTGATTGATTCATTAACAATCTGACACATAAGCTTGTGACATGGCAGCATTGAACATTGTTTTAATAAATTTTCCAGTGTGTCATGATATATTGAGGGATATACATAATTCCACAGTTTTGGAATGGAGTACCTACCTACATTTTTTTATACAAAACATTGGAAATTGGAATGTCCACAATTTTGGGGGATTACCCCCCCCCCCCACAAAAAATGAGGGAGTTACCTAGCCACACATTCACATGAGAGTTCATGGCTTGACATTAGTACCTACTTACCAAAGACAGATCTCATAGACTTCTCCACCAATGAATTATCCACAGCCATCTTGACTGCTTTTATTTACTTATGGTCTGAAAACTGAAAAACACATATTGTCAATATACGGTGAAGCTCATGAATTAGTACCATAATGAGTTTGTACCCAGCAAAAGGGTCATTGTGGGAGGCTCACCACAATTAATATAGGTACCTTACCCTATTGCCTTTTGGGCATTGTTTACACATTCCCATAAATTTCAAGCCCAGGTTTCATCCAACTAGCAAAATAGTTGGATGAAACCTGGCCACAGGTTTCATCCAAATGATGAAATCCAATGAAACCAAATGAATGAAGTCCAAATGAAACCTCTTCTGGCCACAGGTCAGTCCAAGAATGCTCTCCTCCTTTACAAATATATCAATATAGCTTGGCACCTGCATGGAATTTAACATTGTTCCAACATATGCATTGGAGAAATATGACAACTATGCATCCCAGTAGGTATATGACATTGAGGCCTGTGGCTATCATAAGATCTGACTAGACCAGCATCAGGTAAAGCATCAGCATCTGCTATAAGATCTGGTTCTCTGTCATGATTTTATTACCTGGGATCAGAGCTGAAAAGAAGAATCCCTAAAAGATTACTCTAACACCTATTTAACATATAGGTATATAACACTGAAACCTAGGGTGATACCTTGCTGGAAAATTCCTATCTTGAACCTTGAAGTGAATTTAGATAGTTCACACAACCAAACAACTCAGGGAGCTGCCCTACAACCTATATCAATACCTATCAGTTGATCAATAGCATGCTTAAATTATGAAAACTGCTTCAGCAATCTGGAAATTGCATACAAGTGTCTATCAACCCTATCAATTTTCTACCTCCACCCTGACCCAGGCCAAAGGAACATGCACAGGGCCTCTCCCCATCTCATTCCCCTCAATGATGATCTTGAGCCAGCCTAGAGCATTGTAGAAAAAAAAGTGTGCACCATTTAGAGAAGCTACAACTGGAATCAGATTTTAAGGTCTCAGGTTAACTGGTGACCTCTGATGTTGCAGGCCAACAAGCAAGCAAAATATATGGTATGGATTTTATATACTCCTAGGCATGGATTTAGCTTTTATTCAGGCAAATATCTTAGATCCTATACATGGTATTGCTTTGAAGTTAGGACGCAAAGTGCAAACCAGACGACAGCGGACAGATTAAATATTTTCAGCAGTTAGCACTTATGAGACTTAATTCATTTGTCACAAACAAAATTAAAAATGTTTTGGTGTCATGAAAGGGAAGTGAAATTACACCAATTATGACCAAATTGAAATGTGGATTAATAGTGAATTTATTATTCAACTTCCTAGAAGTGACTTCTGCACAAACACACTGAACTGAATGAAGTGTTATTTGAAATAAAGGATCCAGTGTCCTTCAAACAATAATCAGCGCATAAAAATAAAAACGAATCAACAGCTCATAAACTTGAACTAACTTGCAGAAAAAAAAATATAAAATGAAAAGACGCACACACACGCCGAGGAGCGAAAGATGCTAGGCGCCAGAACTGACTTGGTGGCGCTAGATTTGTAAAGCCCTTTGTTTACTTCCATATCCGGGAATTATAAAGACAGTGAAAGAAAATGCATATATTTGATAAAGATTTTCACCAAAGTATTACAAATATTAAAAAGAATTACTTTGATTTTAGTTCAAAAGGAAATTTTAAATTAAATGAAATTATTTCAAAGGCCAAACTAGGAAAAGTATCAAAAACATTGTAAAGTAAAGTAGCGATAGTACGACAAAATAAAGTATTTCCTCAATTTTGGCTGCATGCTTTCCGGATCGCGATTGCATAAGCCGGGAAGATACGCAAGAAGATACGAGGAACGACGGTGAAAACAGGGCGCCTGGGGCGATTTGATCAAGGTTCGTGAAATTTACACGTGACGTTTGGCATATAGAAGGCCCTTGGAGCAGGAGCAGTTCCAAATGTCACGTGACTAATATGCCCTTCGGCGCCCTGTTTTCACCGGCGTCCGATACGAGAGGAGGGGTTTCGCAATTGAACTGAAAATAAATCGTCAGTAACTGAATTGGAGGAAACTGTCAAGGTAACTTGGGACACGCCTAAGAGCTGGACTTTTTGATGACGTCTTCGGGTGACGTCATGTCGTGTGTGACGTTTCGTGAGCAGGTAAGGAAAAGTCACCACCGCTGGCGAACATTGGTGCGGTAAATGGCAAACACAAATGCTGCGCAGAAAAGACAAATGTGTAACTTCAGACAACGTCCGAGGAGAATCATAAAAAAAATTATATGTTTTCTCTGTATTATTAACATATTCATCATATATACCATATAAGGGCCACATGTTGTTTACAGGGAGACATGTCAGACAGCCCAGTAGGATGAGGCTTCGTCAAGCGTCATTTTTAGCAAAGCTTTTCTTGCTTAAAAGTTAAAATGACAACACTCACTGGGAAAATGGTGATATGATATTATTTTAATGGCCATTGAAAATTCTGTATGTCAGATTTGATATTCCGAACAGCTGTTTGGCAAGATATTTTCAGTACCTAAGTAATCCACTTTGCTAGAGTACTTTTGTGCGCTTTTACGTGAATGCATCCATTTCCCCCTGATATAAACTTTTATAGTGATATCAAGCACCTTTTTTCTTTGTGTTCAAACTTTGAATTTCAGCGCCAAATGCTGGCTCTGTTCAACTTTGGACCCCCATTTACAACAGCCAGAATCAAGATTCTTTGTCTTCTTTTAAGAACTGCCGGAATAACTTTCCTATCTTACTTCCCGTAACCTGAAACTTGTGTTTTCTCCACCAGGGTGCAAAATTGGTATAATGGTGGTCAAATTTGATTACCATGACATCATCACCGTAGTCATAGCTAGCAAAGCTGTAGTCGAAAACAGTATTGCTAAAAATGACCACTCTTGACCAACCAAACCTCACCCCACTGAGTTCAAACACCATTGTCAAAAGTCCTTACGCTTGACTCCCAGCTGTTGTGTCTTTGCTATGCGATGTTAAACATATAAAACATCTTACTATTCATGTATGCGCCATGACTCATGTAGTCTTTTCACAGCCAAGACGCTCCTAAGGTGCTGGGAATGTGGGGAGTGCAGCAGCATCAGTGCAGCACCGATGGTCGGATGCGACGGCTGCGATAAATGGTACCACTTCCGTTGTGCGGGACTGACTAAGGAGCCAGGTAAGCGCAAATGTTTTCTGTCTCAGTATTTTTGTTGCAGCTATGGTGATCAAAGAAATATTTTCCGCACTGTTCAGCCAAACATGTATTTCAAACAATCAGAATCTGCTTCCCAACCAAGGGCGTCACCACAGGGGGGGACGGAGGGGATCTCGTCCCATCCACTTTTTAAAATTTTAATATTACGCCTATGGCGTTGCATGGAAAGAATCGACTTGAAATGGTCCTCGTCCCCTCCAAAATGGTCAATGTCCCCTCCAGTCGTCGCACCGTGGCGTCGCCCCTGTTCCCAACTACACAAATTTAGTCAAACAATGTTCCAATATGGAATTTTCAGGTTCAGTTGAATGAAATAGGAACAATGATAATTGTAGATTACGTATACCTGGAAGAGAGGAAAACAGAATACATTGTATTGCTTGTCCTTCACCGATACTGTTATTTTTCCATTTCTAGAAACACCGACATGGCGATGCAGGTGGCGCTGCCTGGTGAGGCCGCGGTCTCCGGAATCGCCTGCAGACGAAGTCACCTGGCGTCCATCTGCACATCACTTGCAGCAGTGAGGCCTGCTGACAGCGTCTGGCAGTGTCGGCAACGTGCCAGACAGCTATCTGGAGTCCTGCTCACCGCAGGTCGCCGACAGGAGGGGCGACGCATCGTCTCCGAGGTCGCCTCAGCAGCAGTGAGACCCCACTGGCCGTCTTCTTAGGCTTCAACTAGATTGCGAACAACCTATGCTGAGACAACGCCCATGACGTGTGATCCGGTACCGCTACCGCACTGCGTGCCTGTGCCCGCCGTGAGCCGCTAGTGCATGGGTTCGACCATGAGAATATGTGTTTATGTTGCTTTTACTATTGTTTATACGTTGAAGTGACGAGTTGTTTATTTTTCGCAAGCCTCCGCTGTCCGGTTGCCTGCAGCTCCATGCAACGCCAGCTGTACTGTTGTTTTAATGTTGTCTCTCCGCTCAGCTGTGCTGTTGCCTCTCCGCTCATAACAACCTATGCTGAGACAACGCCCATGACGTGTGATCCGGTACCGCTACCGCACTGCGCGCCTGTGCCCGCCGTGAGCCGCTAGTGCATGGGTTCGACCATGAGAATATGTGTTTATGTTGCTTTTACTATTGTTTATACGTTGAAGTGACGAATTGTTTATTTTTCGCAAGCTTCCGCTGTCCGGTTGCCTGCAGCTCCATGCAACGCCAGTTGTACTGTTGTTTTAATGTTGTCTCCGCTCAGCTGTACTGTTGCCTCTCCGCTCATATACGACACCCTCTATATGAATGGCACCACTGATTGTCACACCCACTGTCCGTATTGTCCGTAGTGGTGTCTGAGCAGTAATCGCCACGCACTTTCAGAATGTGGATCGCTCATGATTGTTCAATACAATACAATACAATACACCCATGTTCATACAGCGTGCAGAATCCAGATTCTATTGAGGAGAGTTGAACCAAGTCACCATAGGCTCGGGAAGAGAGCAACGTGGAGGCCCACTGCCCCTTCCCCGGCCCCCACTGGGGGCGCCAGCCACTAACTTTTGACTGGATGTCAAGAGCGTCGCCACGAGGGGAACGAGTCGCCGGCCAGCCAAGGTAGCCAACGGCGTGTGAAGGTAACCTGACCTCGAGGAAACTGAGATGGCACCAACGGAGGTTTTGTTAAGTAGGCGACCAAAATTCGAGCGGCAGCAGCCTGGGCACCTTCACAGATAGCAGTGCCGCGTATCAGGGCGCCTTCGACGTTGAGCTGGGCGCCGATCATCAGGACGCCGGGGGAATATGACCCAATATCCCTCGTAAATATGTGCCTCGGAAGGGAGACCCAACCATAAAACTGAAAGCTCGCCGTATTTTATCCACTATTTTTCGAGCAGGTCCATAGATTTCCGTCCTCAAAAGTGCGGGGATATTCCCCAGTGTTTGAGTTGGATGGGACTATAGTAGCGTTTACACCGACAGGAGATTCCCATTGCCGGCTGTGGGAAACTACTGTCGGTGTAAACGCCATTCATATTTCCTGCGTCACCCCTGTGGGGACGCCCTTACTCCATGGTGCCGAGCTTATCAATTTGGATATCAATGGAATCAAAATCTCTTATCGATCGATGAAGAACTAAATTACCCCGACCCGGAGAGCGTCTTTGGAATCAAAGCAGTAGCACATGACGCAAGACTTCAGGCAAATAAATCCTTCTTGTCTGAAATAAAACATTTGTGTATTGATAAGCACGTTTTATAAGCAATGGTAGCAAGATTCTCCATGTATTTAGTTAAAGTGATAATTTAGTAGCAGATACTTACCGTCGCATTTCGTTTTTTTATCTAATAATTTATATTGTCAGAACTAGCAACATGTCTCTTCACTCAACAATAATTACAAAAGTGAAAAGGAAATGATAAATTGCTTATATTTTGGTGAAACTAAAAATTAATTCAGCACACATTTTTTTTACAGCGTTGAAGTCCAGCTCCAAAGGACAGCTGACGATCGTAGCCGAGCAGGCTGTTTGGTACTTCTTCACTATTTCTTAGAAGTACCCGTTAGTACCGATCATGTCTCACATAATAAGCTATTGGAACAAAAATATGCATGTTCTTCTAATTATTCTCCTTCCACACTTTAAATAAATACTTTTGAAATGCATTTACTAATTAATTTCACAAAAACGGCTTGAAATTTTACAACGTCAAAATACTTATTCCAATTTCCATCATGAAACCACCACTATATTACTTGCTTACAGAGCCGTGCGCACAGTGCGCGCAGTTTTATCGTGACGTCAGAGGGTGCTTCCTCAGTGGCGCCCCCTGGCGGGGAACGCGTGCAAAAAGTCCAGCTCTTAGGCATGTCCGTAACTTGTCAATCCTTTTCTTTGCTCCTATTTTTTCTGCATATTGTGATTTAAGTGAGTGGTCGTGTCGTGCAGGATCAGGATTGCAGTGTTGAATTGTGCAACACTGAAATGCATGCATGTTTCGGAAGTCTATTCAACGGAAAGCCCATTTTCAGGTGTTTAAACTGACCATGACCCGACTTGTGACCTCAAAATTCAACTTTCAAGTACTCTTTAGAGGCATCTTGTCGCCTTCTTTCGTTTGCTGTCTTGCACACCTTGCTTCGCTTACTAGTTCTCTAGTTATCAGCTATGCCATGCTCCCCCTCCAGCAAGTAGCGGATGGCAAAATAGGTACCCCAGCGGTTAGATACACCGGCAGTTGCCATGTTAATTTATTTGATTTGGCTGTCTAACCTCAACCTAAGCTAAATTTATTGACAGTAATTCATTTTCTTTATTTCAACTAAAAGGTTGGGCCTTTAATCCCCCCCCCCCCCCCCAGCAGCTCACAGGTTAAGGCCTGACTCACTCAGCAGTCAACTTACTACAAATTTGGTCGTGGCTGCTCCCACCAACCTCAACCTCGGCCCCATACTGCAAAGTATGGCCCGTAGGTGACAAGGCGCACCAGCCGAAGTTAAAAATTGGCACCAATGCTTCAGAAAGGGCCAGAAAATTTGCATCAAAGCCGAATGGGAGTGCAAAAAAAAAAAATGTACTGAACAAAAAAATGACCAGTTTACATCTGCACTGACCTCAATTAATGATATCAATATGAATCGCAACCCTGCCCTCTCAGTAGTATGGAAACGAAACGAGATATATCCACCACACAACTCAGACAAAAAGCATGTCATGCCAATACAAGAACTATATCCAGTATGTGCCCCTGATGATTCTTCCAAGGTGATGATTGTTTGATGTACTATGGTTGCCCCAATGGTGTCGACAACTCGACACCACCATTTAGCTAGATGGCTTGACATTTGACAACATATACCTAGTTGTAAAAATAAAGATGATTATAAATGGCTAAATGTGGAATCATCTCATGCATGCACTTTCGGCGTCTTTCAGCTGTATCTTTCGACAAGTCATTCGCAGCGGATTTGACTACTTAGCCGCGGCAAAGTGGTGGTTCCCAAGGCGGAGACCTGCCATCAGCCATGTGCAGCTCGTTTATGAATGCTGCAGAATGCAACAACCTCAGATTCTCAGATTATTTCAATGCAACTTATGAGCTGCGTCTAACATACATGATAAGTCGTTTGTCTAACATACATGATAAGTCGTTCGCATTTGATTTCTTGAAGCGATGGAGCGGTGATTTAGCCAAGATACCTATAAGAAACAGGTAGATCCGATGTTTGAAAGTAAAGCCCCAGTCACAAATTTGACGCACCTGTGACATTTCCTGACACCCACGTGACTATTGTATTAACTTTTGTGTTTTGCGATGTTTTGACCTTATTTAAAGTACTGAAAGCTCAAAATGTATTATTAATGTTGTTTAAAGCAGCATATTAATAATTATGTTTGTAAATTATCGATAAGCTGCTTATAGCAGGTCACGTGATTGCTACCAGATTATGGGCTCAGAAAGCATCTTTTCAACTTCGATTTTGAACAATTTTTACCTCCTTTGAGGCCAAATGATGGACGGTTTGAGGCACACGATGAAATGCTGAATCTATTGAAGCCAAAATTTGTTCGTTTTTTGCATTTTTAGACTAGTATATCCTGGCTCAAACTTTGACCAGTTTGTGTGTAAACCCTATGGTGAAGGGAAAACTTCACGCCCAGCAGGCGTCCTTACAGTGCTGCCAAATCGTGTTTGGTGGGGGTCGGATTTAGCCCTTACCATCGGCCGTGCACATCTCGAATCCTTTCCATTGACCGTGCTCATCTCTCTCACTCTACCGCCTCGCAGAGCTGAGCGGTGCGTTTCGTGTTGTAACAGTGCGAACTTGGGGGCGTGATTATGGGACGACCAGCGCTGGCATAGTCCGCTCTGCGCACACTCAATTAAACATTTAAACGCGAGAGCATTAGCGTCGCCACGGGGGGGGGGGCAAGCGGGGCAGCTTGCCCCCCCCCCCCCCCCAACCTCGGACCGGGCACCCCCTGAGATCGATACAGATCCGATGAGATTTTGGAGTCGGGAAAAAATGGGGGTACCTTTCTGAGAATGCCTGTGAGGTCAGACTCTGTTGGAGCGTGCAGTTTAAACCAAAGTCAGAGTCGCAGTCGCCAAAATCTTCAAGACTCCGACTCCAGACTCGGAAATGTCAATGCTATGATTCATTCCATGTTCCTAGTTGGTTCTTTATTACATTTTGTAGCTGATTTTCATAAGTTTTGGAGTGCTGACACATAATTTTCGTTCAAAGCGTGACACGAAATCTTCGGGGCCTTTTTCAACTCTCGTCAAATGTCTGCGACAGGCACAAGTACTGTTCAAGTGCCGCAGGGCTCAATAGCCTGCTTTTCACACAGGCTCCTAAGGAGCTCCACTGAGCTCTAAGGAAGCTTTCGGAGGGCCCAAACCGGCCTCTGAGAGTCCCACTGGTGTCCATGTTCTCTAGAGGGCCCATACAGGGATCTTTGAGGACCTTATACATACGTAGACCTCTGAAGGGCCACACGAATCTTTGAGGATGCCTTCGAAAATTTCTGAACACCTCAACTGGCCTCTGATAGTTCAGCCGAACTTTTGAGGCGACAGAGTCTACTAACCCCAACCCGGCATCTGAGGGGTCACAACTCACGTGTCCCTCTGAGGGCCGCAACACATGTTTCTTATGTCCCTACCTACGTAGGGTCCTTAAGGATTCGACACAGACCCCGACGGTTCACACTGTTATTCGAGGGCTCCAGGCTCACCCTGGGCCCAGCCTCTTAGCGCCCGCCGCCCACACTGGTTTCTGAAAGCTCGTGTGCCCTAAAGGGCTTTCCGGGCCCACCTTAGGCTCGGAAATCCCTAAAGCACCACATACACATAAATATTTGGGGTGACCCACGCCGATCTCCGGGATCCTAAGCAGGCTTCTGAGAGTCCACACTGACCCTGAGTGGCCTGAAATGGCCTGGAAGTCGCAAGCCTATCTCTAAGGGATCCCTTGCCGCTATGCCGTGCGTAACTTTTGGTTCCGTTAAATATATTTGGTCGCGTTTGCAGCGATTGCTTCACTCGAAAAACCAGAAACTTTTTGTTCATCCTCGAGCGAACAAAACACTTCCTCTCACTGCAGCAAGGATGAATGATGTACTTCCGATTCACACTTCCGACATTCTCTCTCAAACTCCGTCGAATGCCCAATTCTTAGCTACAATCGGCGGCTGGGATAAGCCCTATGCATTTCACGTAAAACCTCGGCATGCATGCGTGAATGAAGGTTTTAGCGAGTTGATCCGATTCAAATGGAGCGTTTTTCACCTTTTTCTGGGTAATAATCATGAGCGACGAGAGTCTGCACAGGGGCCCTCTGCAGTGCGTCGGCAATCGCAGCCCCTGTAATTCTAATGGTCGTTTTTGTCCAAAAAAATTTCAAAATTTTGATTTTTTTTTTGTAAAAAAATGCATGCTATAGCTAGAAGGAAAACTTTGTCACCATCGGATTCCTCGCACCATTGCGCGTCGAATGATACTCGTATGTAAAACGAGTGAGTATAACGGCTGAGGAAAGGCAAGATTTAACACAAAACTTGATTTTGCCCCCCCCCCCTCAACCGAAAATGTCTGGCGACGCCTATGCGCGAGAGCACACTGAATTGCACGTCGAAGCTCCAACAATGTTTTTCTTCGATTCTCCTCATCTATCTGTTCTGGTCCACCGCATCAAATCCACACCAGCCGAACAAGCCCGCACCGACGAGATCTCGTCAAAATTGCCATACTTTGCAGACTGGCCTCGGCCATCCCTCTCAGTCATGAGTGCTGTATGTGAAGGCTGGAGCCAGGGTGTGCCTGCAGCCTGAGTGACTTCAACTTAAACCTCGACTTTCTGTCTCATCGCCAGGCATCCAATGCCCCACACCAACTGAGCTACCAGCTGGTGGTAGGGGAGAGTGGGGCAAAGCGGCCACCCTAACGCTTCTCACGATGCCAACGCTTGATTTTTAAACTTGGAAAGATTCTTTCTATACCAATGTGATCCCTATTAAGTTGCCTTTTATTTCAACTGCGTTTTATTTCCAAAGGCGTTCACATATGAAAGATATTGACAAAACTTTAAACCTATGCATATTGGCCACTTTGCCCCATACCCAGGGGCAAAGCGGCCACCGGCGTCTTCTCAAGTCCCGATATGAGAAACAAAATAGTTGTCTTGTGTACGACTACGGTATTTGATGGTGACAAGGTTAAGCGAGGATGGCTGTTTACTTTATCATCTTCCACCCGTAGGTAAACAAAGAAAGGATTTTCATGAAAATAAACATTGAATTGCATTATTTGGTAACTCATGCAACTGAAAACTGGCCAAGATAATTGCATGACGACACATTTGAATAAAAATTATGTTTTTTATCCAGATGGAAGCAACTTATGGCCAATTGGGGGGTGGCCACTTTGCCCCGGCCACTTTGCCCCGCGCATACCGTCCGAGACAAAAATATTCCAGCTTAGCTATTAGTGGGGTAAAAAACATTAAAATTGGTAGAATACATGTACGATAACCATGCAATGCATGGACAAGAACGCTTATAAAAATTCCAAACGGTTATGGAATAACATAACATTTAAAAATTGTAAACGTAGTTGGTAACCTGGCAAGAAATGCTTTTCCGTGTTTCACAGAACAATGGTGATGGGCCTGAAACCCCGGTCTGGCTCATTCGAACGACCGTGAAGAGAAGTATAATTGGAAACCATAAATTGGAACTGACGCCAGTCATGAAGGGCTAAAACGATGGGTGGCCGCTTTGCCCCGGGTGGCCGCTTTGCCCCACTCTCCCCTACTGGCCATTGCAAACAACCATATTTTTTATAAAAGTCACTTGCTCTGCTGGTGCTAGCCATCCAGCCGGCAGCCCCTGCTTTGGATATGGTTTGGCCACTTACCAACGAGACCACCTGCTCCAGGTGGCCTTGACCTGTCAAACTGACTGGTTACCGGCTGCTGTTGCACTCTTGAATGGGCACGCGCGGCAGGACTTGAGACTTACGAGAATCAAACACTCGTCGACAATTGACAATAGTCAAACTCAAAAGATCTCATCAACCTATGACTCACAAGTCAATGCGTGGGCCGTGGACAGTGGGCACCATTTTGTCACATTCCTATTGCTGATTTTAAGCTGCTCCATGTCTGCCTGTCGCCTATTGTTGGCCGAATAATCACCAGATGTCTTCCATTTTCAGTCTTCACCTCCGTTACCATGAGTTCAGAAAGGGCCATTCCCAGCGAGTCGTTTGACTCGGAAGCCAGTTCAGAATCGAAGCTGGCTAGGAAGATCAAAGAATCGCCATTCATGGTTGCAGGTGAGCGTGATCCTTCCTTTGGGGTAATTGTACGCTGTTGATCTCCCCAACTCGTGCCTGATTAGCCCTTGAGAGTGAGTGTGCCTAGTCATAGAGATACAGGGCATCAAACGTTATTTGATGTATGGATCGATCGGCGAACGGTATTTCAGAAGGTATGGATGTCTTCCAAATTGCTATTATAGTATTAGTTGACTCTCATAGTTTCGCGATCACGACAGTTCTTTTTTGTAGACCATGCATAGTAGCTTTCTGCTTAGCTAAATCAACAAAATTCACAAGTCGTTATATTGTTTTGCGATCGTTTTTCATGGATTTGATCATACTTTTTATTGGCATATGATTTACATTCTTTATTGCATATATCGAGGATCTGTGAACATTGACAAACTCTGCCAACATTTCGTAGTCAATGGTTCTTACCTTAGAAAGCAAGGCCAACTGCACATAAATACCTACATCCACTTTTGGCCGGCAGATGGTCCTAACATGTTACGGAAATTTTCGCGAACCTCATCTGAGTACAATCTGGTCTCCGTTCCCCAGGGCTGGTGGGCCTCACTGGTATTGTGGGCTACAACCTGTACAACCTTCGGCGGAGACCCAAGGACATGAAGATGTCCGTCTACCTCATCCACATGCGTGTGGCAGCGCAGGGGTTCGTCGTGTCCTGTCTCACGGCCGGCGTGTGCTACCAGATGTACAAGGATCACCTGAAGCCCAAACTTGCCGAGTGGCAGCAGACGGGGAACTGACGACACGCTTTCCTAGGCCGGTGACTATTTAATGTTAGGGCGACTGTGTGTGTTGGTGGCGAGGCACCCCACCCCGCAAGGCATTTTGAATGTCTTTCTCGAACATGCTGTACCAAGTACGCCATTACAATAGGTATATTGCAGCTGGCAACGCCGCTGTGACCGAGTTCATAGGTTGTCTTAGACTCAGCAAACATTTGGAAATACTTTTGTCAGAGTTTTATTGTGGGATGGCGTACGAGATGGGCGAGATCCAGACAAAGTGCGCCAGTTAAGAGTGAGGCAAATGATGGTCATGTGTTAACGTCAGATGATGCATGTTGTGCTTGGCAAATAAATGTCTTACTCGAGCCTATCACAAGTACTTATACTAAGGATCAACCTGTAAAAGGTGAATCGCAGTTAGCCACTGACTACATGAAGGGACGACATTCGCTGCCGCATTTCACTAGCATGCGAGGCGCGAGCCCAATCAAAACAAGCCTGCCTCATGCCATGCAACTTAAGCTGAATGATGGGCAAGTGGGAGGGCGGCCGCCTAGGGCAGTTTTCTGCAGGGGCTACTCCTCGTCAATGTTATCAATCGTCTCCAACACTAAAAACATGACTACCTTACGACTCGTGTCGCGCTTGGACATCGGTCGATTTGTTTTGTTTTGTTGGGTTAGGCTCCTGCGGTCTGACGAAACCAGACATCTCACGTCTGTCGAGTGCTCACACTCACTCATCGACAAACTCTGCGGATTTGAATGGGCGATAGGTATATTACTGCTACTAGCGAGTATCGGCTCCGTAACACTTGAATCGTCACCCTCCCACTACACAACGCCACGCGCACACGCATGCACGCATTCCAACAATGACTACACATACATAATACTATTTGTTGGACGTTCAACACAGAATTAGTGCGAAGCGACGCCAGCCGGCTCGGGGCCGGCTCTCTGATCGATTTAGCATGTTATTCCGAACACTGGTGAAGGTCCGCCGGCGAGACTGGCGGACCGAGCGGGTACTGGGAGGGAGGGGGAGGGGAGCAGCCCGGCCAACACGCCCCACAACCATACAGCGCCCCCTGGGCGGGGCCACGCGCGCCGCGCCTCTCACACTTATAGACCTTTAACAACATGATAAGGCCACTTTGAGTGGAACTGACAGGAGAGCTGGCTCCCGACATTAAACACCTCCAGGCGACAACAAGACTGGGGCCGGCCGGCCGGCCGGCGACGCGCCGGCTAACACAGGCTACACCGTTGTACTCGGGCTGACTGGCCGGCGGCTGTCTCGGGCGCCGCTGCACGCCAGCACCAACATATCACCATCAAACGGCTACCAAATAAAACAGCTGAAAGCACTAAAAGGAAGAGGTCACGTGTCGCCCTCCACCGGGCGCCTCACATAACGTTCGATAGCGCGCAGAAGAGCGGTCGCGAGCGCCGAGCACCTATTCAGGCCGAATACGATACAGTGTTCGAGCGCCACTAAGACGCTGTGTCAAATAATAAACTCTTAAAGAGTATGGAAAACAACATCGGCCATCAGGCGCTCTGATCATAATCAGATCCCATGTTTCGACTAGAGAGTCCCGTGGCCGGTCGACTCGGGTTTGTACGGCTTGGGTCACTGCATTAGCTGCCATCTGTTGACGGGATCGCCAACTACTAGTTGCGCTGTCGGTTGACGGCCGTCAGCGCCTCCTGGAGCGCCTCCTCGAAGCTGCCGTTCAGCGCGTGTGACCTGCCGACAAAGCAGCGCCCGGTCCAGATCAATACAGCGGCCGGCAGCGGCCGGACGGCCACCAGCGGCAATTTAGCCCGCTCTCTCACAGCTCGGCTACCGGCTCGGCGACGCCAGCTCTCTGAGCAAATACGCCGAACTCAGCGACATAATCAAAGCCGGCAATCACAGACAAAATGGATGGTCGGCCGAGCAACAGATGCTTAGCAAAGCTATTTCCAGCTTCATCTAACAGAAATGTGTTTGATTAATGCTGATGAAGTGCACCATAATGAACTCTGGGAAGTTGGTCGACAAAAGAGCTCCAACTGACGGCACATAACGATTAGAGAACTCCCGGGAATTACATTAACTTATTAATCCCAGCATTATAACGGTCTATATTCGTCTCTGGAAGCGTACCACCGGCTGTCAGCCATCGACACATTATCAAGCTCCGATGTAACAACAGAGACGGCTCAGGTAGAGAGGGATTCGCTCACTTTTTGTGTTTGGCCGTGTTGTGGGTGTGAAATTTGCGCAGCGACGCCACCGTTTGCAGACTCATGGTGTGGTCGCCGAACCAGCGAACCCACACGTGGCCGGCGGGACACGGCTGTGGGCGCAGAGGGGACACACCGGTCATAATGAGGGGCACATGTAATAATGGGACGGGGCTGTGGTCACAAAAGGGACACACCAGTCACACTGAGGGCCGGGCATATGTAATAATGGGACGCGGCTGTGGGCGCACAAGTGACACGGTCAAGCATGGAACACGGGACACGAGCCGGTACAGGACCGGCGGGACACTGCAGTGGGCACGGTCGGGAACATGGTCACATAAAGGCGGACACGGACACAGAGGGGGACACGGGATAACAAGGGCACACGGGACACTGCTGCGGGCATGTAGGGACACGGTAACATGAGGGACATAGAAACACATACGGAGCACGGACAGATCGACGGGCACGGGTCACATAAAGGGACGTGGGCACACTGAGGGACCAACGTAATACGGATACGTCCCGGAATGTGTGAATAAAGAACGATCATCATGGGCACGGAGCGAGACACAAACATCAGAACGAACGAGCATAACGGGACTCAGTGACAGAAGAGGACATGCAGACACACAAAGGGAAACACCGTCACCCATGGTTATAAACAGGATGCGAACACGTCAGCGACCACGCCACACTCAGCCTCCCACTCCCCCACAACAGTCGCGAGGTCGCCCAAACTCACGATGGCACAATTTTCCGCACCGTCATCCCAAACCCCACCCCGTGTCTCCTACACCGTCCGCTCCCCACCGCCCACATCCCACCCACTGGCGTGATACAGCGCTCCACATCGACACGCGAGGGACGCCGAGCTCAACCACCGCCTCTGATTGCGTGGAAAACCAGCGCACCAGGGAACCGCTGTCATAACACAGCAGAGAATTATGAGCACGCGAGAAAAATGGCCCTTAAACGTGCCGCGCTATGAGCCGCTCACGATTGTCGACCCGAGCACGCACAGCATCTCCGATGGTATCATCATTGAATTACTGCCTTGGAGCCTGTTTCTTCCTGAGCGCATCACGCTGCGTTGGGTCGCTCGGTACCGCTTCCCGAATAACAACACCATCTGATAAGGGTGGCCGTATGTCGAACTCAGCCGAGCTGTCTCCGCATTCCGGCCGACCCGTGCAGGGCCCGGTTACCGCGCTGGGTGAATGTCTGACGTCCTCGGTGGGACCACCGGCCCGTCACAGACGTCAGAGACCGCTCAACGGCGGAGCGGGGGAGAGGGAGAGAGAGAGAGAGAGAGAGAGAGAGAGAGAGAGAGAGAGAGAGAGAGAGAGAGAGAGAGAGAGAGAGAGAGAGAGAGAGAGAGAGAGAGAAGAGAGACAGAGACAGAGACAGAGACAGAGACAGAGACAGAGACCGCTCAACGGCGGGGGAGAGAGAGAGAGAGAGAGAGAGAGGGGGAGGGAGAGAGAGAGAGAGAGAGAGAGAGAGAGAGAGGGGGGGAGGGAGGGAGGGAGAGGAGACGGCGGGGGTGACAGCGCGATGCAAAACGCCGGAAACATCCGCGGACAGGCTGAATACGAAATAGGGCCACCGCAGCCACAACCGCCCGGGTCGGCGGCGCGCTGCGGCTTTCAGAGGAACTGCATTCGTTCGGTGTATCAATGTGGTTTTATTCAACTCGGTAATAGAAACGCTCGCTACCGCAGCGGCCGTAGCGGCGTCAATGTAGTGGCGCAGCGTCACAGCGGGGCGTGGAAGCGTTCGAGTTCGAACGACGTAGTGTGGAAGTCTTACCTGCACATCAGTGCGCTGGATGACCTGGCCGGGCCACGAGTCTAGCCCCTGGTTGGAGCCCCACACCAGGTCTCCGACAGCGAACCCCGGCGTCTGTGCCGGCTCGTCTGCGGAGGGTACGGGGAACAAACGTCACACATGGCCGGGGCGTACGGTACGGAGAACAGGGCGAGCGGTACGGCTGCCCGTGCCGTGAGGTCTGATCATCAGGGGTCAAACGAGTGCACTCGGGTACACGGGAATGTCGCCTGCGGTCACGAACTGAATGTTAAATGTGATCAATGTCCTACACATGTCGTGTTCCGTGATCAGCAGTGACAGTAAAAATGACATGACCATTGCTATGCGATTACATGACATATTAAATGGCCGTTAAGGTCTGATAGAATGGCTCCGTATGCGGAAAACATCCGGGTACACTCCCTAGAACTGGCCATATGTAACTTTCATGGTCGCGCTTATCGTTCATCAGCATGCCGAGTGCAGCACTCAATATAAACACTCTGACAGAACACAATAACAGAATACGAGATGCATCGATCAGCGGCCGGCCGGCCGACCGCGGGATTCCCGAGCGGGTTTCGCGTCCATTTGCGTCATTGGCTGAGCTATTTGTACGGGGGCGGCAGCGGTATCGGTGGCGAGCGCCCCACTCCGACTAACAGAAGCCAGACAGCGAAACGCGCCGCTCTTCGCCGGTTATTTACGTCCGCTCTGTCAGGCTTAATGCACTGTCGAACAAAGTAGCAGCCGCTCGTTCCGGCCGCTCACCGATGCTATCTGACGAGCGCAATTTATGCAGGAAAAACAAAGGGAGAGAAGACGATGAGAAGCAAATTTCGGGGACAAGATTATGCGGGAAAAACAGCAGCTCAAGACAAAAGGGAAGATGGGCTAACATAAGCATATTTGCATGATCATAGCGGCTCGACAAAACCACAATGAGTTGGAAACAACCGTCATTCTGTTGGGCTAAGCCATCAATGATACCTCACAAGGCACTCAAGCGTAACGTAGCCGGCTCTCAACGCACGTCAGGAGCCACAATGGAACCATTAAGCAAACGCCTAGATCAACAACTCGCCGTCACTCCCACCGGCCGCACACAAACACCCTCCCCACACGGCCCTTCCCGTACGCACCTGGATGAGGCCGCTTCCTCTTCAGCGCCGCGCGGCCCGTCTCCTCAGGCTCTGTGTCAGAGTCGGCCGGTTCCACGGTGGAGCTGACCAGGCCGGCTTCCTGCGGCGGTGAGACGCGACCCGGCCAGCCACCGGCGCCGTCCGGCGTGCTCGAGTCGGCCGGAGTCTGGACCACGGCCGGCGGCGCAGCCACCAGCGGAGCGGCCGCCGCCGCCGGGGCCGCCGGGGCCGCCGCGTCACCGAGAACCGATACCACCTGCAGGAGTTGGCCACCGGCCACCTGCGGCGCTGCGCTCACCGGGAATACAGAGCCGGCAGAGAGCAGCGGCGCGCCCATCGACATGTTCTGGATGAACACCTGACCGCCGGCGCCGGGCAGCAGAAGGGGCTGCAGGAAGTTCACACCCGGCTGACCCGAGCTCAGCACCAGCGGCTTCCCGGCCGCGCCCACCACAAACGTCGGGAGGCCGTTCATGACGCCGGGCGCGGCGGCGGCCGGCGGCGCGGCGCCGCGCAGCATGCTGGCCACCGTGGCGGAGCGCTCCTGTGGCTTCCGCCGCCGTCGGCGGCCGGAGGTGGGCGGCGGCGGCGGCGGCGCCACGGGCCGCGGCTCCTCCACCGTCTGCAGCAGGCCGCCGCCAGGCAGCAGCACCGGACTCTGCATCGGGAACGCGTTCACGTACTGCAGCATCGGCTGGATGGGCTGCGTGAGGATCACCTGGCCGGACGGCAGAATGATCTGTCCGGCCGGCAGCGACTGCACCAGCGGCAGCTCCGGCTGGCCCAGCACCTGGTACTGCTGCGGCGGCGGCGCAGGAGCCAGCGTCGGCGGCGTGGCGCGCCGCGGCTGGCACGCCGGCGACGGCCGCGTCGCGGACGGTGCGCGCGGGGTCGCCATGACGGTAGTCGGTGTGGCGGTGACCGAGGTCCGCACCGGCGGCGGGGCGGCCGCGCGCGACGCTGCCACCCGGCCGGGCGCACTGCGGGCCGCGCTCGGGTGCTGCACACTAGTGACGGCTCCCTGTACCAGCGGCAGGGCCACCGACATAGAAACCGAGACCGGTGTCATCGAGAACGACGAGACCGGGATGCAGACCGAGACGGGCAGCTGCAGCGGCAGCGGGATGGAGGACGGGGCCGAGCCGGACAGCACAGCCGTGGAGGCCGCCGGCGCCAGGGTCGGCGCGGAGATCGGCGCTGACGGCACCGAGATCGGCGCTGACGGCGCTGTCTCCATCGCCACTGTGGTCGCCTGCGCCTCCACGGGAGCCGCCAGCGTCACCGCCGCCGGGAGGGACACTGGCGTACTGGTCGCGGCCGGCGGCGGGGTTGGCACTGGAGCTGGCGCGGGAGAGGGCTCTTCTACAGCCGCCTCGCTGACCGGAACCTCAGGAGCCATCAGAGGCGGCGGTGACGCGACCAGTGACGGCGCCGGTTCTGGCGAGGCCGCTGGCGGGGACGCCGCAGGTGTCTCAGTAGGCGGCGGCGACGGCGGCGGAGGTGATGGTGATGTCTGCCGCGCAGGAGGCGGCGCGGGAGGCTCAGCCGCCGCAGCCGGCTCCGCTGTCCTCACGCTCAGGGGTACGGTGGATGTTTCCGTCACTGCGTGCGTCGCGGCAGACGTGGTGATGGTCGTCACCGCCGCCGACGCTGACATCGCTGACGACACTGCTGTCGATATCGACATCTGCGGGTGAGCCGTCGATGTCGGCTGCTGGGGCGGCGGCGGCACCGGACTGAGTCCCTCCTGCATCGTATCGTTCAGCAGCTGCGTCTGCTGCGCCAGGTAGCCGCTGGGATCGTCCAGGAAGCTCGGCATGGCTAGTCCTCCGGCCTGGTGCACGGAGGCCGGCGGCGCGGCCGACGAGCACACGGGCGGGGAGAGGCGCTCCAGCTGACGGACGTCCACGTTCGGACAGGGCGACGAGCGGCCGGGCAGGCTGAGCCGCCGCCGGCCGCGCGCCGCCTGTCGCCGCCGCCGCGCCTCCTCCCACGAGGCGCGACAGGGCGCCGCGCCGCGCTGCCACGGCACGGGCGCCGAGGCCAGCAGCGGCGCCTGCGCCCGCTCCATGAAGAAGTTGGCCTGCTGTTGCTGATGCTGTAGCATCTGCTGATGGTGTTGGTGTTGGTGGTGCTGCGCCTGCATCGGGTGATGCTGCTGAGCTGGATGGTGCTGGTGCTGATGAAGATGCTCCTGGTGTTGGTGCTGTTGATGTTGCAGCATGTGTTGGTGTTGTTGCAACTGCTGCTGCTGCATGTTCATCTGCTCCATCGCCTGCAAACAGATCACCACTGTCAGGCCGACATGACATCACCGACAGCGCGGACACAAACAGGGTATCATGTCGGCGGGCCGGGGCGCGCCGCCCGTCACCCGGCTGCCAGCTCGCCGCTTTCAAAACATCATTGATCCCCACAACAAACACGTGATCTGTCGCTGGCCGCTGCGGCGCGCATCCGGCCGGTGCCGGGTCGGCTGCAGCCGCGCCGGCCCGGCCGCCGACGGAGGCTCTGTCATTCCGCGCGCCGGCGGCCGCCGCCACCCGACAGCCGTGATGAACGGGGCCACTTGGTGCGACAGAAAAACAAACATACAGTCGAGCCGCACCCGCAAACATCCGCGGAGCAGACAATTGCTGCGCACGGTGCGAGCGGCAGGCGATTGGGGCGGGCTGGCATGCCAGGCAGCCGCGACGCGCCGCCGAGCGAAACGCGGTGCGTCGGGCGGGTTCTCTTGGGCTGAAATCGTACCTCAGCCCGGCGGAGACCGACGCGTCGACCGAGCCGTCTATCACCGATCGACACAGAGCGCCGGACGGCGCTCCGACAACCGGCTTCCGGCCACGTCACAATCCAATCTCCGAGCGCTTTCCAATTGCAATCGAGACTGGTTTGACACTTTCCAATTGGATGTCAGAGTCGCGCCGAGGGCAGTGACGGGCGTGGGGACGCCCATACCCAGACCCGGACCCGGGCCGCGGCGCGGCGGCCCGCCTGCCACGGACACCTGACCTGCTGTCAGACATTCCCAGTCTATTTCCGCGCTCGACCGGCGGCCGGCAAGTGACGGGCCGTGGGCGTTGGGCGGCGGCGACAGCGGAGGAGGGCGCGCTGAGTCAGCGTCCCAACTGGCCCACCTGTCACCGCGACCGTCCTCAAACCGCCCATCTGTCGACCCCGTGCTCCCATGGCGTGCGACAGACACGATCAATGCGCCTCGCGTCCGGCGGACTGTGTCTCAAGCTGCTTCGTGCGACACAGCTCCGTTCTGGGCCATGCTCCGTAGGGTGCAGAGCTGCTTCGCTGGGCCCTTAGCTCGCTCTGCCTTAGCTCCCTCGAAGTCGGAGCTCGGAGTTCGGGCGGTGCGAGAAGCTCAGCCGTTCTATGTCTCTCGAGGGAACCGTTTTTATCTAGCTCCGACAGGTGTAGCTCACCATCTGACTGAGCTCACTCGGAGCTCACTCCGAGCCCAGCTGGCTCCTCGCTCGGCCAAGCGTTGTGAGCACCACACCGTGCGCCGCGTCTCGTGCGCCGCGTGCACGCCGCACCGCGGCAAAAACGACGCAGCCGGCGGCGTGGCGCGGCGTCCAAGTGCGCCGGTCAGCCGGCGGGCGAGAGCGAGCGAGTGAGCGGCCGCTTTGTCCGTCTGGCGGCCACTCTTTGTGGCGACCGGTGATCGATCGAAGCGCCGAGTGGCTGGCCACTCACTCTCTCTGGCGAGGGCTGACCGGTGGCCACTCACTCTCTGGAGGAGGGCTGACCGGTCGCGACTGAGTGGTCAGAAAAGGACCACTGTCCACAGCACTGCGTCTGATGGGAGCTGTGGCCAATTGCGGCAGAAAAGCTCATCACGGCGGATGGGCGAACATGGTCGAGTAACTCCAGGATAAAGCCGCATGATTGCGTGTCGGACAGATAATGAGATATCTAACCAGCTTGTTCAGCCAATTTCAGTACAAATCTGACCACCCTGTGCACACTTATCACCAGGAACAGATTGACAGGAGGATATCACCTGACCACAAAAACCGACCGCAGCTGTGCGGCAGTGCACGGCTGACACCTGGGACAGGGTGCAGGTGACTGGGAGTGGGATCGTTAGCCAATGGGGCTCTGCGCGAGGTGTTGGGTCACATTTCGGGGAAGCCCGCCTGCACCAGCGGGTGCAGCGTAGGCGCTGTTCGCCTCATTACTGGTGTCAGAGCCGTCGGAAGGGGCGGAACCAGGTAACTGAACCGACACCCGCGCGGCTCAGGCCACAGCCCGCCCCGCCTCCTGTCAATCTGGCCATCCCCATCAGTTGAGCAATGAGCAGCATCCCTCGCCGCTCGGCTCCCGCCCTCACACCCAGTAAACCAGTAGTCTCTAACTCTATCATCTCGGTACCCATCTACTTATTTCAGGTCACGGAGATATTTTATAAAGCCTTCCAGCAACGCATCCCGAAAGCAGCATTATGCATAACACATAGCATGCATAACGTATCACTTAGGCAACCCAGCGACAGCTTCTCCATAAAGGCCGTTCCACTGCAATGTTAGTCCCTCTGTCACAATACAACCCTCCTCCGATAAGTCCTGCAGTTCCAGTTACCTGCATCATTTGTTCCTTGAAGAAGGGGTTGTTGTGAGGATTGCATCGCTGCTCCTGGAAGGTCGGTGGTACGTCTGCCAACAAAAAGGTACACACGAGGTCAGAGTCATTCAGCTGAACGGTTCGACGACGAACGTGATAACTCGCAGTTCGGCGCGGCCACCAACACAACGCACATTCTACATACAATAGTGCTGACATGACTAGCATACTAACACCGGCTTATTCAACAGCCTGTTCACTAACTCAGTGCAAGCCACCGAGTGCAAACCGCCTATCAAGATCGTGTATCACCGACCGCCTCGAATACAGCAACATCATATATACCCACATCCACTTAGTTCTTGCACGCACGAATCAGACACGGCATGCATCTTCTGGTGGTGGTTTTAGCTGAGTCAGGCGGGGCCGTGGCACTGATGCGTCACGAAATCAGGCGACCCGCCGACGGAGTCTCACACGAGTAGGTACTTGGGTGGGGTGGCTAGAACACCATCCCGGTAAACAAGCCGCTAGGCGCTATGTCACACTACATATACGATACGACAGAGCATGGCCGGCCCACTGGATATACTCCAGGGAGCCTCAGTGGCTATCCATAACTACATATAACTGCAATGGAAGGCGGCGGTAAAACCGCCAGCCCGAGCTGCTAGAACTGTCACCGGCGGCACGGCTGCTGGAAGTTGGCCGGCTGTGAGAGCAGCTTGTAGCACGTCATGTCGGGGTGACAAGGATCAGAGGGGGACATTCAGAGCGGGTGACTCACAGCAGGTGTCTCCCCACCTGAGGGTGATCTGATCTGAGTCAGCATTGCCGGCGATCATTACTGGTGAGAGTCTGAGTGATTCAGGTCGCCCGAGCGGTATGCGCTCCAGAAGGGGACAAGTGGCAAATCGTCGGTCAGGGGACAGATTCTCACACAGACGGGTGAGTCAGGGTGTTGGGACAGAGTTCCAGCACTGTCCAGTGAATCAGGGCGTCGGGGTAGAGCTCGACGTGAATCAGTGTCGACAGGAGGTGAGGGTAGGTACGGTAATAGCGAGGGGCGGTGACAGACGCCCAACACATCGCACGACGGTGACGGTGAGCACGTAGCATGAAGGTCGCTCAGTGCTCGCGACCTCGCGCGCGCCGCTCGCGACATAACATCCGTCAAAACATCGACCGACGGGCTGTAACAGCTCGCCGAAACAGCGCTCCCGCCCGCCCCCAGGTGCAGCGTGCACGGGCCGAGCTGCTGAAATCGGCGGCCGTGACAAAACAAACATATCTCACCGGCCGAGAGCGGCCGCTGCGGGCTCCCCGCACTCAGCCGAGCGCTCCGCCGCGGTTTGTTCCGAGCCCAGCGGGAGCCGACCGCACGCCAACACCTTTGCGGAGCTGCGTAGCACACGCACCGGGGCCGGGTGAAGGGTGCGATGCGCCCGACTGTCCACGCGGCACCTGCACCGCCGCGCCGCGCCGCGCCGCCGTCTCGTCGCAGCCATAAGTCAGCACGGCAAGGCGCGACGTGTGATTCATTTGCAGGCAGGCCACTCCGTCGAGCAGACAAAGAGAGCTGCACGGCGCGCCGGGAGCCGACGGTGACGGCGGCCGGCGCAGTCGACGACCGCTTCCGACGAACAAAGCTCACTCGTCCGACCAGTTAAGAGGCCCTTTTACAGATAGGTCGAGCGGCGAGCGGCGCCGATTTGCAGCGGGAAGGGACGGGTTTAACTGGGGGCGAGCCGAGCGGCATAGCGATGACAGCGCGGCGGCGGGGGCCGCGACCGGGCCGAGCCCTGTGCCGCCGAGCTATTATAAAAACATAGTCCACCGGGACGGGGGAGGCAGGGGCGTGGGCCCAACCCGACAGCGTCAATTGGTTTTTGGAGGGAACTGGCCGCCACAAAAACTGCATCAAAGACATGTAAGCCGTGTGGAAAAAGCGACAGAAGCGTGCGCGCCTCGAAAAGCTGTCAGGCATTACAGAGACCGCCCCGGCGACCACAGAGAAGCTGCAGAACAGGGGTGCCACAAACTTCTGCGGCACCGCGTCGACAAAAACACTGACAACGGACGCACTCCCTTTGTCACGGCTACTTGCTCCAGAAATCGGCCGATAAAAACAGCAGCCCGGCGCCGAGCAACACGCTGTTATTTCGGCCGTACTGTCGGCGCGATGAACCCATCATGCAGAACTCGGGGCCCACAGGCCGTCACGGCGAATGACACTGCGAAATTGCCTGGCGTCAGCTGGGCCGGCCTGTCAGATAGGGTCGTTCCGGAGCGATATTCCGACGCTCTGAGCTGGCAGCCGCAGTCGGTCCCGACTCCATCACCGTGGTAACAATGACGATTGTGCAGGGCGCTCCTCACGACTCGGCACAAGGATTCGGGAGGGGCAGCGGGAGGCAGTCCAACCGCGGAGACACAGAACAGGAGACATGTTTCGGTTGAGGCAGCCTGCACGGCGTCAGCAGGAACCAACAGCTGTCCGACAGGGATTCTGCACATGTTACGAACGATTTTCTAATTTACTCAGACGCAAATAGACATCAGTCATCAGCAAAGGTCCGCGGGACCTCACACCCAGCCGGGCAGAGCCGCTCAGACTGAGGCCGGGAGGCGGGGCGGCTGCGAGGGCCGCTGTGAGGGCGGCGGTCGGGTCGCGCGGCCCTCCCGCAGCCAGCGCGGTCAGTCGCGGCTCATTACCCTCTGTCTCCGTTCAGCTCATTAGCCGCCCCGCCCCGACCGACCACTAATTGTACGGTCCCTGACCGCCCAGAGCCGTACGGCACCCCGCCGCGCAAAAACGGAAACAGCCCATCAGCGGCGCCGGATAGGAAATGAATCGAAAAATCGGATTCATTGTGGTGCAATAAATCGTGTTATTGCTGGCGAATCGCCTTCTCCGGGGTCGCTATTCAGTTTACTGAGCAATATTGATCGAAGACAGAGTTCAGCAGTAAAATCCTATTATCCTGCTGAGAAACCGGAAAGCCCCCAAGATAAATGTTCAACTCTATCTGACAGTTCACCAAATGGTCCGGGCTGCAGCGCCGCGAGCCCAGGCTGACCGGACGGCCGAGCTTCCGGGGACGTCCGCCAGGTGTCAGGCGCGTCGTCGGCCCATTGATCGTCCGTACACGAGTGGCGACGTGTCGCTGCCGGCGGCCGCGCCAGATTCATCCCGGCCGCGCCGCTAATCGAGACGATCCTGGGGCGCATCGATCGCCGCGCCCGCGTCTCGAGACGCCGCACTCCGAGCAGAGTCGGTGTGCGGCCGGTGAGGCCGGGCCGCACCGTGCCGCCGACCCGCTCCGCTCCGCCGCGCGCCGCGGCCGCCATCTGCATACGAGTGACGGCCTGCAGAGGGCCTCTGAAGGGCCGGAGACACGGGCCGGCGCGCACCGGCCGCCGCCGCGCCGGCCACTGTCGCTGACACGCTCCAGGCCATTAGCCGACAGATGAGACGTCACAATCTGCATAGAGAAAGTGGCATCATCCAAGTGGCGCGGCGGGAGAGGCTGAGTGTGCGGCGGCGCGCCGAGCAAATCATCCACCCAGCCTGAATGCGGAGAAAGGAAACACAAACACCCATCTGTCGCGGGAGAGGTGTGCCCATTCACAGACTACGGGTATCAAACGGGACTCCTCGGGAAATCACACAACAGACGCGTGCCCGGGCATAAGTCGGTGGCCGCAGCATCTGTGTGATGCCGGCGCTCAGCGGAAAGAATGACTCGACAGACTTCAGATGGCCTGGGCGGTGATACGAACGGCATAAGGACGCGGTCTAAACACGGCCTGATGGTTGACTGATGACGGAAAACATATGGCCGATCATTGACAGACCAAATGTCCGACCACAAAAGGGCAGACCAATCGCCATATGAGAAGACAGGGAGTGGTTGACGTATGAAAGATGAATCCGCGCCGTTCTGGCAGCGTAAAAGCGGTATCATCGTCTCCACTCCATCGCCGTCTTCCCGGTTGGTAAACCGATACTCAGCGTAAGCTCTAGTTAGTCTCGTCAGCCCATTAGATGTCATATAGTGCAGGCCCGTGTATCCCGATATAAGCTCGTCCGCCGCCTCCGAGTTGCTATGGAGGCCGTGCGCTCAAACATGCTGCCAAGAGCGGCCTCGGCACGACGGCCTCGGCGCAGGCGCGCTGTTTTTGCCGCACGCTTTACGGCACTAACGGCGCGCAGTCGACCTCATCAACCGCTGCGGCGCGCCGACAAACACAAATAGACACGACCGCCGCCGCTGCCGGCGACAACAAATTGACCAGATTACGCGCGATCGAGGGGATAAAAGGCCGGGCGGCCGCTCGACCTCAATTGATCCGGCCGTGTTTAATCAAGGGCGAGTGGCGCGGCGGCGGCTGACGGCGGGGGCGGGGGCGGGGGCGGCGGCGGGGGCGGGGGCGGCAGGGCATCACAGAGGACGATCTGAGGGGCGTGCTGCGGCCACCGCTGTCAGCCGGCCTCAAGGCGTGACTGACGACGGCCGGTGGAAGTTGGGAAAGAGAAGGGGAGAACGGGCGGGGAAGGGGAGACGAGAGCGACGGAAGGAACCGAGATAAGGAGACAGTGCAGATGAAAGAAGAGATGAACCAGCGACGGAGGGGAGAACCGCCAGAACAAGAAAGGAAGGAAGGATGAGATAAGAGTAAATGCATCAATTTCCGAGAGCGCGTAACACAAGAAGAGACAGCAGCATCAAAGAAGTTTGAGATCATAAGCCGATAACGGCGAAAAGACCCATCAATCAGACACCGACTGCCGGCGAGCTAGATATAGACGAGAACGAGTAGGCAAATAAGAGGCGATCGTGAGTGAGAGTGCACACTGCACATTTACAAAAGTAGAGAGAGAGAGAGAGAGAGAGAGAGAGAGAGAGAGAGAGAGAGAGAGAGAGAGAGAGAGAGAGAGAGAGAGAGAGAGAGAGAGAAAGAAAAAGAGAAAGAGAGAGAGAGAGAGAGAGAGAGAGAGAGAGAGAGAGAGAGAGAGAGAGAGAGAGAGAGAGAGAAAGAAAAAGAGAAAGAGAGAGAGAGAGAGAGAGAGAGAGAGAGAGAGAGAGAGAGAGAGAGAGAGAGAGAGAAAGAAAAAGAGAAAGAGAGAGAGAGAGAGAGAGAGAGAGAGAGAGAGAGAGAGAGAGAGAGAGAGAGAGAGAGAGAGACAGAAAGAAAAAGAGAAGAGAGAGAGAGAGAGAGAGAGAGAGAGAGAGAGAGAGAGAGAGAGAGAGAGAGAGAGAGAGAGAGAGAGAGAGAGAGAGAGAGAGAGACCGTCACACAGAGCGGGATAACCCCGAATCGACAATCGACATGCTATGATCGCCGTGAAGTCCCTGCAGCCCGGCGCGGTGGCCGCGCGGCCGCAGCAGCGATGACACGCCGATCGGCCGGGTGGCGCTGACCGGTCCGCCATTACGGGCCTATTTACGGCGTGTCGATGTCTCGCCACCCCGGCGGCGGTCGCTCGGTGCAACTGCAGCGCTGCCCGACCGCCCCCGAGACCGCCGATCGTATCGGGCGCAATTAACTTTTTAAACGGCGCCGGCTGCGGCTGCCGGTGAAAGCCGAGTGGCGCTCGACAAAACACTGCAAACGGACGGAGCGGTCAGCTCGGCGCGGACAAACACTGACAGTGCAGAGGGCTCCGATCGGCCGTAGCAGCAGCAGCAGGGGCGGAGGCAGTAGAGCTGTTGGAATCAGTCCATAAATATCTACAGGTGATGGGTCGGCGCGCGGTCACAGGGTGGATACCACGAACCGATACGGTCACTCAGAAGGTCGGCCGGTCAGACTGCCCGGCGCGTCGGTCGACCAGGGACCGTCAATCACTGGACAGGTGAATAGGACATACAGGTGCCCAGGCCAACCGCAGTGCGGTGGACAGAGGCAAACCGCTGCGGTCGATTAACCAGGCATAAAACCGCCTGAGTCATCCGCTACGAGCCGAGTCACGCCGCTACCGAGTCAACCGAGTCACGAGTCAGGCTCAACTCATCAAGTCACGTGCAAGTTTAAAGCCAGGTCTTGTCTTGTGAAAGCTATTGTCACATCCAAAGCCAATGGCGTTGGACTGACATCTATACGTTGCAGTCCAAAATCAGGTCTTACGTTGCCACATCGACCTACAGCAAGACAGCCCTCTGACTGCCTCGATGTACATCTCTTACTAGCTCGACCATAGGCTCTATAGAACCACGGACTCAGCCCGGGGCAGGTCACGGCAGCGTCATCCACCGTCACCGGCCGTCTCCGCTAATGGAGCGCTGTCCAGGGGCACCCCGTGGCGCTAATGGAGTCTGACCGGTACGGGGGAGGTCGGCGCTAACCAACCGCGCAGTACAGAGGAGAGTGGCCAGCACACCGGACCCAGCTGGTGGAGAGGCACACACGAGAGAGCATACCCACAGGAAAGGATACCCACGGGAGAGGATACCCATGAGAGACGGGGGTGGTAGAGCAGGCACTCACGGTAAACGGCACTGACCGAGAAGGGGCTGGATGAGATACCCAGTGCCCACGGGAGATGGGGTTGAGTGAGTGGGCACTTGCCCAAGGGAGATAAGGCTGAGCGAACGGATACCTGGCTTCCTGCCCACGGGAGCCAGGGCTGGACGAGCGGTTCCTAAGGGAGACAGGCTAATGGACATTAGTGAATGCTCCAATTACCTGCTCTGTAGATCTCGATCGGCCAGCTCAAGGCATACATGTAAGTACTGGTTTCTACACTGGCCTTATGACCCGAAAAATTCCCATCCAGTCAAGTCTCTTTGATCCTCGAACGAAACAAAATAGCATCAGTTTGAAGAAATAGTATGCAGTGCTCTAGCGAGGAACATCTTGATATATTGTCAATTGTTTCATGTGGCTTGAGAATGAACTGTTGTTCGAAACTTTACCAAACAATATAATATTTACTTTTTATTGACTTTCCAATTAATTATCGAGGAAAAGGTCATTCAAAATCCTGACTACATATAGCATCAGTTTGTTAGTACCCATATATGTACGCTCGTCCTCAATGTGTAGATACATCAGCTCGCGCATGCATTTACTACCTGTCAGCAGCAAGCACGGGGGCGGACAGTGCATCAGCCTTATTAACACCGGAGTGACGAAAGCAGTATGCTGCAACTCTTGGCGGAGTAGGCAGACTTAGAGGGACGGTGCAAACAGAGCTACTAATGCAGGGGTCGTATCAGCCAGCATCACCAGCTTTTTGGGTGTATGGCATCGAGCTACAGAGACGGCAGGGCGACATACAGAGGCAGGACCGTTTCTGAGACGGGAGTCCGCCCCCGCTCCCAGTGCAACATGCCAGCGAGGTACTGCAGGGTCCCGTCTTAGCCCCTGCCGCTACCATCACCGCTCGTGTCCCCGTCTGGGTGTCTGCTTCGCCGTCATGTCGCCTTTGT